>NC_037681.1:107421380-107476826 GCF_003255815.1 Theropithecus gelada
GCCGGGTGCGGTGGCTTAAGCCTGTAATCCTAGCACTTTGGGAGGCTGAGGCAGGCGGATCAACTGAGGTCAGGAGTTCAAGACCAGCCTAGCCAACATGGTGAAACCCCATCTCTACTAAAAATACAAAAAAAAAAAAATTAGCTGGGTGTGGTGGCGGATGCCTGTAATCTCAGCTACTTGGGAGGCTGAGGTAGGAGAATCACTTGAACCCAGAGGCGGAGGTTGCAGTGAACCAAGATTGCGTCATTGCACTCCAGCCCGCGCAACAAGAACGAAACTCTGTCTCAAAAAAAAAAAAAAAAAAAAAAATCAAAAGGGCCAGGCGTGGTGGCTCACGTCTGTAATTCCAGCACTTTGGGAGGCTGATGCAGGCAGATCACCTGAGGTCAGGAGTTCGAGACCAGCCTGGCCAACATGGTGAAACCCTGTCTCTACTAAAAACATAAAAATTAGCTGGGCGTGGTGGTGCTTGCTTGTAATCCCAGCTACTCAGGAGGCTGAGGCAGGAGAATCATTTGAACCCAGGAGGTGGAGGTTGCAGTGGGCCAAGATTGTGCCATTGCACTCCAGCCTGGGCGACAAGAGTGAAACTCCACCTCAAAAAAAAAAAAAAAAAAATCAAAAGGAGACCATGGTTTCCAGCAATATCAGACAAAATACCCTGACTTACCGTCCTACTGAAAACAATGAAAAATTCTGGATTCAAGGGAATTGTAAATCTTTTACCAAGTGGTCGAGTTTGGCATCACCAAATGTGAGACCGTCTGACACCCTGACCTCCTGATAGGAGGCGGTCGAGGATGCACCTCCTCATCAACGTGGTGGAGTTGCCACAATTGTCAGACCTGGGTCTAATCATTAGGACGAGTCTGACACATGCAGAACACTCTCCACACAGCCAACCTGGACTCTTCAATAAATCGGGGCAACTGTTCCAGGTTTGTCAAAAGACATAACAGCCAAATTCAATGTGTGAACTCTAATTGCATCCAAATAGAAACAGGAAAAAACAAAACAAAACAAAACAAATCAACAAAGGATTTTTTACAAATTGGGGTTAATCTGAGTATGGGCCTCATATTGGATAAAGGTGTGGAATTAGAGTTGAATTTCTTAGGGTGGTAATGGTTTTTGACGGTACAGAACAGTGAGTTATTCTTAAAGTATAATCTACAGACTCCTAGGGGATTCTCAAGACCCTTTCAGGGGATCCCTAAAACCCCTTCAGAGAGTCCATGAGGTCAAAACAATTTCAACAATATTACCAAGACATTTGCCTTTTCACTATGGTGCAAATCCAATGAAAGGTAAAACTGCTGCTAGTACGTTGCATGAATCAGGGCAATAGCACCATACTCCACCTCATCACTGTGTTCTTCACCACAATACAACAGGGAAAAAAAATCCTGTTCCATTTAAGAATGTCATAGATGATACAGTCAAAATCATCATTTTCATTAAATCCAGACCCTTGAGTACAGATGTTCTTATCATTCTGATGAAATAAGAAGCACTCATACAGTGTTTCTGCTGCATACTAAAATATGATGATTGTCTAGAGGAAAAGCACTTGTGTCATTGAGTTGTGTGCTGAATTATCCCCTTTTTTCATGGAACACCACTGTTATTTGAATGACTGATGAACTACAGTTATTCAGACCTGGGTATCTTGCAATCCTTTTCTAGAAAAATGATTGATATCATCAGAAAAAACAAACAGTATTTGTTGCCAATTATAAGATTCGAGATTTTCATGCAAAAATTAGAATTTTGGACATTTTTATCCACTACCATTAACTTAACAGTATCCCAATATTTGAAGGCATTTCTGATGAAATCAACAGTGATATTAACGCATATGGATTTTGGATCTAATATAACAAAATGTGCCAACATTTGAAGATCTGCATCTATTTGGTGAACCAACAGTTTCCAAATGACCAATGCATAATGCTAAAAAATCATACAGAAAAGATCCAAACTATAAGATAGACCAACCCCCACTAATAAGGTTTCAGATTCCACATTGAAATTAACCTTGATACAAAAAAGACTTATAAAAATGTAT
The DNA here is from genome assembly GCF_003255815.1 of Theropithecus gelada. Lineage (NCBI taxonomy): Eukaryota > Metazoa > Chordata > Mammalia > Primates > Cercopithecidae > Theropithecus > Theropithecus gelada. The sequence goes on from NC_037681.1 coordinate 107,423,452, forward strand.
AGTACTCTCTTCTTGACTTTTTTTTTTTTTTTTTTTTTTTTTTTGCCTTTTTTCTGGAAAAAGTTGCTTTCTGTTTTTGTTTTTTTTCTGAGACGGAGTCTTGCTCTGTCGCCCAGGCTGGAGCGCAGTGGCGTGATCTCGGCTCACTGCAACCTCCGCCTCCTGGGTTCAGCAATTTTCTGCCTTAGCCTCCCAAGTAGCTGGGATTACAGGTGCCCACCACCACGCCTGGATAATTTTTGTGTTTTTAGTAGAGACGGGGTTTCACCATGTTGGCCAGGCTGGTCTCAATCTCCTGACTTCAGGTGATCCAATTGCCTTGGCATTCCAAAGTGCTGGGATTACAGGCGTGAGCCACTGCACCTGGCCAACAACTACAAGTTTGAGACCCACTGGTATAGAAGAGTAATCTTGTCCTTGAGTGACACACTTTAGTATTTGGGGTGAGGTAGCATGATGTCTGCAGCCTCCTTTCAGATGGTTAGACAAGAGGGAAACGTTTGTATTTATATAAAAAAAGATGGAGTGGATGTGCCAAGATAAGAATAATGCAAGTATTTATCATACTGTTCTTTCAACTTTTATATGGGTTTCCAAACAAAACAAAAAGTGTAATCAATATGAATAATATTTGTAAACATATTGATATTCGATATCAGTGTAAAATGCTTTAGAGGCCAAAAGCAAAGTCAAAGTGGAACCCTAGAAAGGTAAATTAAGGGCACTTGCTAACTGAAGCATTGAATTTCAAATTACAGGGCTTGACAGAGTGTCAAGTACAGGAGACATAGTCTAGAGCAACGCTTCTTAAACTTCAGCCTGCATAAGATAGCCTGGAGAGTAGATTAACACACAGATTCCTGGGCCCTAACCTCAGGTATTCTCATTCAGTAGGTCTGGAGGAGGCGAGGCTGAGAGTTTATAGTTCTATTAAACTCCTAGGTGAGGTAATGGTATGGTCCCCAGACCACATTTTGAGTAACACTGACCCAGGGCATCCTTCTATAAAGCTTGGACCATGGTATGGATTAAATTGTTGCTCAAAAAGATATGTTGAAGTCCTAACCCCCAATACCTGTGAATGTGATCTTACTTAAAAATAGGGTCTTGGCCAGGCACAGTGGCTCACGCCTGTACTCCCAGCACTTTGGGAGGCCGAGATGGACAGATCACTTGAGGCCAGGAATTCGAGACCAGCCTGGCCAACATGGCAAAACCCCATCTCTACTAAAAGTACAAAAATTAGCTGGGCATGGTGGTGGCACCTGTGGTTCCAGCTACTTGGAAGGCTGAGGTATGAGAATCACTTGAACCCAGGAGGCAATGGTTGCAGTGAGCCAAGATCGTCCACTGCACTCCAGCCTGGGCAACAAAGTGAGACTCTGCCAAAGAAGAAAAGAAAAGAAAAAGAAAAGGGTCTTTTCAGATATAACCAAGCTAAGGTGAGATCATTAGGTTAGGGTAGCCCCTACTCCAATATGACTAGTGCCCTTATAAAAGAGAAAAAGAGACAGACACAGGGAGAACACCATGTGACAACCGAGGCAGAGATTAAAGTGATGCATTTACAAGCCAAAAAAGGGCGCGGCTTGCTGACAACCTCCAGAAGCTAAGATAAAGGCAGGGAACAGATTCTTCTCTACAGCCTTCAGAGAGAGCATGGTACACCCCGATTTAAGACTTCCAGTCTGCAGAACTGTGAGAGAATAAATTTTTGTCAGTTTAAGCCACGCAGTTTGTGGCACTGTGTGCCAGCAGCACTAGGAAACTAATTCAGACCCCAAAGCACTGCGTCATCAGTAAAAGGGCGAAGAGAGAGAAGCCTGCTGCAATCGCTAAAGGTTAAAGTAAAAACACCCATTCTCTAGTCATGGCAGCAGGTGAGGAGGAAACCGTATTTCCCCTGAAAACTTGTAACCATTAACCTCACCCTCACATAAGTTTGCAGCCCAAATTTACTTTAACCAAATGGTTAAAGTAAAAACACCCATTCTCTAGTCATGGCAGCAGGTGAGGAGGAAACCGTATTTCCCCTGAAAACTTGTAACCATTAACCTCCCCCTCACATAAGTTTGCAGCCCAAATTTACACTACCCACGTGGTCAAAATTTTAAAATCTCAAGAAATTACTTTTCAGTAGTCCAATGTTGGTAGTCTCCCTAGACACGTAACCAAAGCAAATGCAAATCTTCTCTGGAAGAATTCACCTTTGACCCAGGCCTAAAGAACTCCTACAGATAAAATCCCAAGGAATACAAACTTACAGTGAAAAAAAAAAAAAAATTACAAAACACATAAGGCACCTTGATTGGGAGCCACCAGAAAAAACAGATCTAAATTGCCCCTGAAAAATAGTTTAGATGCTAGAATTATCATACTCCGAACATAACATAAATATGTTTAATATGTTTAAAGGAATAAAAAGGAATTCAAGAGATGTAGAAGGAACAGACATCATAAAATATGGCCAGTTTTGAAACAGAACTAAATAGAATTTCTAGAATCTAATAATTAAAAAATTGTAAATCAACGAATATGTTTAGCAGCTGATTAGACATGGCTAAAGAGTCAGATGTGCACACAATTATTCATAATGCAGCAATGACAGAAAAAGAAATCAGAAATAAGAAATGAAGAGACTTTTTTTTTTAGATGGTTTCACTCTTGTTGCCTGGGCTGGAGTGCAGTGGCATGATCTCGGCTCACTGCAACCATTGCCTCCTGGGTTCAAGCGATTCTCCTGCCTCGGCCTCCTGAGTAGCTGGGATGACAGGTGCCTGCCGCCAAGTCTGGCTAATTTTTGTATTTTGTAGAGACAGGGTTTTGCCATGTTGACCAGGCTGGTCTCAAACTCCTGACCTCAGGTGATCTGCCCACCTCGGCCTCCCAAAGTGCTGGGATTACAGGTGTGAGCCAGTGTACCAGGCCAAAGTGAAGAGACTTGAAAGACAGAGTAGGAACATCTAACACATGTCTAATGAGAGTGCTAGAAGAAGAGGGGAGAAGGAATAGGGTGCAGAAGCAATATTGTTAACTGTAAATAAATTTGAAAAATTACAGAAATGAATTAAGTCCTAAAATAATATTGATCCAAAAAGATCGAATAAACCTGTAACCATTAAATAAATTGAATCAGTAGTTTAAAATCTTCCTGTTGAAAAAGCCCCTGGCTCTGAGGATTTTATGGGCAAATTCTACTAACCTTTTAAGAAAGACATCCAATATTACACACACTATCTCAGAGTGTAGAAAAAGATGAGACACCCCCAACTTAGCTTATGAGGCTAGCACAATCTTGATACCAAAACCATACAAAAATGACAGAGCCAAAACCACTCACAAACATAGCTTTAAAAAAATCCTAAATATTAGCGAATCTCCTCCAGGATCATTTTAACTAGAAAAAAGCACAAACAACTTTATGACCAAATTGGGTTTATCCAGGAAGGCAAGTTTGGTTTAATGGTAAAATTAATTAATGCAATTTACCACTTAGACTAAAGACCAAAAAGAAAACATCATCTCAATGAAAGCATTAGATAAAATATAATATCATTAATTGGCCGGGCGCAGTGGCTCACGCCTATAATCCCAGCACTTTGGGAGGCCAAGGCAGGAGGATCATGAGGTCAGGAGATCGAGACCATCCTGGCTAACACGGTGAAACCCCGTCTCTACTAAAAATACAAAAAAATTAGCCGGGCGTGGTGGCAGGCACCTGTAGTCCCAGCTACTTGGGAGACTGAGGCAGGAGAATGGTATGAAGCCAGGAGGCGGTGGAGCTTGCAGTGAGCGGAGATCACACCACTGCACTCCAGCCTGAGTGACAGAGTGAGACTCCATCTCAAAAAATAAATAAATAAATAATTCATTATTAAAACTCTTAGCAAACTATCACTTGAGAGTAACAAAGTATATTTCTGAAAACCCTACAGCAAGCATGATACTTTATAGGAAAATGTTGAAGCATTTCTTTTTAAGTCGGGAACAAGATGAGTATCTGCCTCACGAATTTTAGTCATCATGCACTGGGAATCCAAACCAGGGCAGAATGGGGAAATAAAAAAGAATAATGACCAGAAAGGCATAATGTTGCACTATCCTCAAATGACACGACTAGTTATCTGGAAAACCAAAAAGAATCTATAGGTAAGCAAGGTTGTATTCTTCCAACAGTTGGAAGATGAAATTTTATTAAGATAATAAATACAATGGCATCAACAAATATCAAATACCTGGGAATAAATCTAACAAATGATGTGTATGACATTTATAGCAAAATTACAAAATTTTATTGAAAGTCATTAAAGAAGACCCAAATAAATAAAGGCAGACACCATATTTATGGAGTGCAACAAACATATTAAGAACATCTGCTGGGTGTGATGGCTCACGCCTGTAATCCCAGTACTTTTGGGAGGTTGAGGCAGGCAGATCATGAGGTCAGGAGATCAAGACCATCCTGGCTAACATGGTGAAACCCCGTCTCTGCTAAAAATACAAAATAATTAGCTGGGCATGGTGGCAGGTGCCTGTAGTCCCAGCTACTTGGGAGGCTGAGGCAGGAGAATGGCGTGAACCCGGGAGGCAGAGGTTGCTGTGAGCCAAGACCGTGCCATTGCACTCCAGCCTGGGCGACAGAGCGAGACTCCGTGTCAAAAAAAAAAAAAAAAAAAAAAAAAAAAGAACATCAATATTAGCCAGGCATGGTGGCTCATGTCGGTAACCCCAGCACTTTGGGAGGCCGAGGTAGGAGGACTGCTTGAGGTCAGGAGTTGGAGACCAGCCTGGGCAACAGAGACAGAACCTGTCTCTAAAAATAAAAAAAATGTTTTTTTGACAGAGTCTTGCTCTGTCACCCAGGCTGGAATGCAGTGGCACCATCACAGCTCACTGCAGCCTTGACTTCCTGAGTTTAAGCAGTCCTTCCACCTCAGCCTCCTGAGTAGCTGGGACCACAGCTACTCTTGACCTCCTGGGTGCAAGAGATTCTCCTGCCCTGGCTCAGCCTCCCAAGTAACTGGGACCACAGGTGTGCACCACCACGCCTGGCTAATTTTTGTATTTATTTTGGTAGAGACAGGTTTTCAGCACGTTGTCCAGGCTGGTCTCGAACTTCTGGACTCAAGGAATCCACCTGCCTCAGCCTCCCAAAGTGCTAGGATTACAAGCATGAGCCACTGCACCTGGCCCCCAATTTTTTTTTAATTATCTGGGCATGGTGGTGAACACCTATAGTCATAACTACTCGAGAGGCTGAGACCAGAAGGATCCCTTAAGCTCAGGAATCTGAGGCTGCAGTGCACTCACCACTGCACTCACCACTGCACTTCAGCCTGCGCAACAGAGTGAGATGCTGTCTTAAAAAAATAAAAGGCCTCACACCTGGGAGACCAGGTGGAGGTGGGAGAATTGCTTAAGCTCAGGAGTTCAAGACTAGCATGGACAACATAGTGAGAACATAGTGAGACAATGTCTCTACAAAAAATTCAAAAATTAGCCAGGCACAGTGGCACACACCTGTGGTCCCAGCTACTTGGGAAGCTGAGCCAAGGCAGGAGAATCTCTTGCACCCAGGAGGTCAAGACTGCAGTGTGCCATGATTGTGCCACTGCACTCCAGCCTTGGCAACAGAACCAGACTCTGTCTCCAAAAATTAAAAATAAGTGAAGAAAATCAATATTCTATTGTTTCATACATTCAACGCTAGTCCAATCAAAATCACAACAGATTTGTGTGCTGGTGTATGTGCAATAACACATAACTCTAAGCTAATTCTAAATATGTATTATGGGAGAGGAAAGCACTAAGGCAGGGCCCCCAACCCCTGGGCTGCAGACAGGGATGGAGACTGGAGACCGGTCTGTGGTCTGTTAGGAACCTGGCCGCACAGCAGAAGGTGAGCAGCAGCATTACCACCTGAGCTCCACCTCCTGTCAGATCAGCAGTGGCATTAGATTCTCATAGGAGCACGAATCCTATTGTGAACTGTGCATGCGAGAGACCTAGGTTGCACACCTCCTTAATGAGAATCTAACTAATGCCTGATGATCTGATGTGGAACAGTTTCATCCTAAAACTGCCCCCCAATGCCCATCCATGGAAAAATTGTCTTCTATGAAACCAGTCCCTGGTGCCAAAAAGGTTGGGTACTACTGCACTAAGGCACTCTTGAAGGAGAACAAGGTGGGGAGCTTGCCATGCCAGAGATCAAGATTTTTCATAAAGTTCTGGTAACTAACACAGCGTGGCACTACGGCAGGCAGACGAACTATTCAATGGTACAGAATGAAGAGTCCAGAAACAGGCCTGCACATTATAGAAACTCACTTTATGACAGGGCTGGGCATTGCAGGTCTGAAGAGAAAGCATGAACTTTTGAATATATAGAGCCAGGATAACTGGCTTTTCATGTGGGAAAAAAAAAAGAAAAAAAGAAAAAAAATTAGACTGCTGCTTCACATCATATATAAAAATCAACTCAAGATAGATTAAGAAATTAAATGTGAACAGAAAAACTAGAAAACTGCTAGGAGCAATATGGAAGAATAATTTCACAATTTTATTTTCCTAGGACACAAAAAGCACAAACTATAAGTGAAAAAAATGATGTCTATTGCATTAATATTAAGAACTTCTGGTTATCAACATAGACTATAAAAGAGATTATAAAATAAATCACACACTGGGAGAAGACATTTGTAACACATAAATGACAGAAGTTTAGCACCCAGAAGAGTTAAAGAACTCCCACTAATCAATAAGATAAGGACAAGAGAAAAACTGGCAAGACTTGAGCAGGCACTTCACAGAAGAGAGAACATGAATGGCCAATAAACATATGAAAAGATGCTCAGTGTTCAGGAAAATGCAAATTAAATCCATAAAGAGATTCCATTTGGTACCCATCAGACTGGCAAAAATTCTAAAGTGTGAGAATATCAAGTGATGGTAAAGACGTGGTGCAAATGGAATAGCATCCACTGCTGAAAGAAAACAGTTTTGGAGAACAGTTTATGAAGAACAAATGGTGGAGCACTTGCCAAGCCTGACATCAAGAATTTTTGTCAAGCTACGGTAATTACGACAGTGTGGTGTCGGTGCAGGGTCAGTCAAAGTGATCAACAGTACAGGATAAAAAGCCCCAGGATAGGCCCCTTTTTCTATGGAAACTTAATTTAGGTTATTTGGTCAAGTAGAAGATGCAATTATCTTCTGCCTCAGCCAGACTAACCCTAACAAAACCTGTGCAAAGGTACACCAGGAAACACACAAGAATGCTCACTGCAGCGCTCTTTTGGAGAGACTGCAAAAGAAAAATCTAGAACAACCGAAACATTCATCAAGAGTTCGCTTGATAGGTTACATTATGGTATATTCATACAATGAAGGTAGTGTTCTAGTTCTTAAACTGGCGATGAGTAAATGAGTGTTCACTGTACTATTATCCATTATCCCCTAACCACCTTTTCTTTATAAATAGTCTTTTCTATTGACTCATTTATTACTTTTTGCAAATCGAGGAGAGCCCAGAAACCGAGACAAAATAAGATGTTAGAAGCCAGGTGCAGTGGCTCACACCTATAATCCCAGCAACCTGGGAGGCTGAGGTAAGAGGATTGCTGGAAGACAGGAATTCAAGGCTGAAGTGAGCTATGATGTCACCACTGTACTCCAATCTGGGCAACAGGATGAGATCCTGTCTTCTAAAAAAAATTAAAACGGCCGGGCGCAGGGGCTCACGCCTGTAATCCCAGCACTTTGGGAGGCCAAGGTGGGAGGATCACGAGGTCAGGAGATCGAGACCATCCTGGCTAACATAGTGAAACCCCGTCTCCACTAAAAAGAAAAAATAAAAAAAATTAGCCAGGCATGGTGGCGGGCACCTGTAGTCCCAGCTACTTGGGAGACTGAGGCAGGAGAATGACGTGAACCCAGGAGGCAGAGCTTGTAGTGAGCCGAGATCGTGCCACTGCACTCCAGCCTGGGCGACTGAGAAAGACTGTGTCTCAAAAAAAAAAAAAAAAAAAGAAAGAAAAAATATATAAAAAGTAAATAAATAAATAAAAATGAAGATAAAGACATTAGAACATCAAAGTGTTCCCTTGTGTGTCTCCCCCTTTTTAGGTTTTTCTTAGATGAACTCCCCTCAGTCTGGAGGCTGTAAGAACTGTGATCTTGGGTGTGGTCAGCTGAGTAATGGCCTGCAGATATCCAGGTCCTAATTCCTAAAACCTGTGACTGTTACCTTATAAGGCAAAAGGGACTTTGCAGGTAGAATTAAATTAAGGCTTTTAAGATGGGGAGATTATCCTTGATTATTCAAGTGGGTCCTATTTGATTTGTGATTAAATGTGATTAAATGTAATCACAAGTGTCCTAAGAGGAAGATGTAAGGGCAGAACAGAAGACAGTGTGATCACAGAAGCAGAGACTAGAGCAATGTAGCCACGAGGAATGCTGGCAGCCACCAGAAGCTGGAAGCAGCAAGGAATGGAGTGTCCCCTGGGACTTCCACAAGGAATCGGCCTTGCCAACATCTTGATTTTAGCCCCAAAAGAGTCATTTCAGACTTCTGACTTCCAGAACTGCAAGAGAACAACCTTTGTTGTTTTAAACCACTAAATTCATGGTTACCTGTTACAGCAGCAATCATAGACTAATACAGTGGGAAAGGATGTTTGACTTCACTCACCTCTTTGTCTCAGATTGTTTTCCACTTAGCACATGTCCTCTGCCTTCTCTTCTCTCCAACATTGGATGCCACAGTGTCCCCCCGGTAGGAAGACGAAGCAGTGGTTTAATTCCTTCATATGTAAGATGTACCACTTCCCCTGCTGAAAGGGTTTATCCCTACAATTTCCAACCAAAGCCAGACAAGTCATTCACACACACACCCACAAAATATCCACCCAATGGAAACAGCACTGGGCAGGCAGAGGGACACTTGAACTCAAGTCCCAGTTTCCCAGTGACTGGCTATGTGACCTCATAAACTTCTCAAAGATAGAATCAGAACTTATACATCTTTATATCCCTGGTGCCTGGCGTGCATCAAATGGTCAAAAAAAATGAGCAGTACATCAATGAATAAATTGACCAAGCTATAAATCAATCAATCAATCAATCTTGAGCAAGGATAGAAGCCCTAATCACTGAAAAAGGAAATATTTTTAATAGCTCTTCTCTCTCTCTTCCTCAACCAGTATAAGGAAAAGATGAAAATCATAAAGTTTTGGTCAGGCATGGTGGCTCACGCCTGTAATCCCAGCACCTTGGGAGGCCAAGGTGGGCAGATCACCTGAGGTCAGGAGTTCAAGACCAGCCTGACCAAAATGGTGAAACCCCATCTCTATTAAAAATACAAAATTAGCCAGGCATGGTGGTGCATGCCTTTAATCCCAGCTACTCAGGAGGCTGAGGCAGGAGAATCGCTTGAACCTGGGAGGCAGAAGTAACAGTGAGCCAAGATCATGCCATTACAATCCAGCCTGGGCAACAAGAGCAAAACTCCGTCTCAAAGAAAAAAAAAAATCATAAAGTTTTAGGGTTGGACAGTTTTAGGGTTGAAAGCCAGGAGCTCCCTGCCGCACAAGGCAGCCCAGTGCTGTCAGTGCCAACTACTGGAAACCTTTTCCTTCCAAAAAGCCAAAAATTTGTCTTCTAGCCACCCACTAGTTCTAGTCCAATTCTCTAACCATATAAAACAAGCTTGCTCTCTTTCCCACATTAAAACATTTTCAGAACATGGACACCTGGCCTTAAGTCTTGGCCTAGCCAATTAGGCTAGTGATTTTGACAGATCACCTATCTCTGTGGGTCCCCATCTTCCTTGTCTGTCGAACAAGGGCATGACATCACCAAGACTCCTTCTAGCTCTAAGACGCAGTGTGAAAAACACCACCTTCTTGGTATTCAATCCTTCACCGTTTTAACCTATTCATTGGATTTTTAATGTCAACACTTTATTTTTTACTTCCAGAAGTGCTTCTTTTCCACATGGGCCTATTTCTCTCCCCCAGGTTATGCTATTTTCTTTTATTTTCAGTTCTTTGCTTTATTTCTTTTTTTTATTTAAAAAAAACTTATTCTAGGTCTCTAACTGGTAGCTCTATTATAGAAATAATATATATTATTAATATATGTATGTGCAAAGGTTGCTGGATGGGACAAGTTTGCCACCTTCTAAGAATAGTGAGGAGGCTAGAGCCGAGTGAGAGAGGGGAGGCCACTGCCAGGTAAGGTCAGAGATAGGCAGGAGCCAGACTTTGTTGAGTGTTGTTGACAATGGCAAGGAGTTTGAGTTTTACTCCTAGTGAGATGGAGCAGTTTTTAAACAGCATGGGAAAGATGGCCTATCTTACTGGGTTTTTTTGTTTGTTTGTTTTTTTGGAGACGGAGTCTCCCTCTGTCACCCAGGCTAGAGTGCAGTGGCACAATCTCAGCTCACCACAAGCTCTGCCTTCCAGGTTCACGCCATTCTCCTGCCTCAGCCTCCCAAGTAGCTGGGACTATAGGCGCCCGCCACCTCGCCCAGCTAATTTTTTGTATTTTTCGTAGAGACGGGGTTTCACCGCGTTAGCCAGGATGGTCTCGATCTCCTGATCTCATGATCCGCCCGCCCGCCTCAGCCTCCCAAAGTGCTGGGATTACAGGCGTTAGCCACCGCGCCCGGCCCTACCTAACATTTTAATGAGATCACTGGAGGGACAGGAATAGAAGCAGAGAAAACAGTCAGGAGGGTTTTCAATGGTCCAGGAGAGCAACAGTATTTGGTTGGTGGCAGTGGTGGAGGCGGGAGTCATGGGTAGACAGGCAAGTATTTTAAAGGCAGAGCTAGGAGAACTTGCTGAAAAAGCCTGAATTCCACAACATGCAGCCTGAAGTGTGCACAGATCCTGCTGGATCCTGCAACTCCCTCAGGAGGGGCACATGTGGACTCGTGGTTCTCAACCTCACGTGCTCATGAAAAAAAGTCCTTGCATGTTCTTGGAAATCCAACGTGAATCTCCAGCATCAGCTGGCCGGGCTCACCAGCCTCTTTCTCAAGACGGGTTGTATTCCCTCTCCTCTGAGCAGCGTGACCCTCTCAGACCAATATTCTGTCTGACAGGCATAGCTTTGGCAGTGTAAGCCCCAGTTGTGACAAGACTAAATTTTACACTGATCACAATTAGGCAGCCCATCTGTGAAAGTAAGACAGGAGGCTGGGCCCAGTGACTCATGCCTGTAATTCCAGCACTTTGGGAGGCCGAGGTGAGGAATCATGAGGTCAGGAGATCGAGACCATCCTGGCCAACATGGTGAAACCCCGTCTCTACTAAAATACAAAAAATTAGCTAGGTGTGGTGGTGTGCACCCTTAGTCCCAGCTACTCGGGAGGCTGAGGCAGGGGAATTGCTTGAACCCAGGAGGTGGAGATTGCAGTGAGCCGAGATGGTGGCACTGCACTCCAGCCTGGCAACAGAGTTAGACTCCATCTTAAAAAAGAAAAAAAAAAAAAAGGAAGTGAAACAGGAGGACTCCCTTGACCCCTCTGTGGGACTTGTGACAGGGGTGTGGCTTGCTGACTCGGCCTACAGTGCTCAAACCCCTTGCAGGAGGGGAAGCATGCAGGTGAGAGGGTGCCAGGGCTGGGGTGAGCACTTTTGGCTCTGGTTCCCTGGCAGCATCTAGGGGTGTGTTACAATTAATGCTGTTTTAGCAGTTGCCATCTGCAGATGGCTGTTAACCAGCTCAGTGGAGAGTCACGGTGACAGTCTTTTACACCCTGCCCTCTTGGCACCTGTGTTCTTGTCCAGTATCCAGAAGAATCAGGTCATACAGACTTGAAGGATGGTGAATGCAGAGATTTTATTGAGTGATGGAGGTGGCTCTTAGCGAGATGGGGAGCTGGAAAGGGGATACAGCAGGAAGATAATCTTCCCCTGGAGTGCGGCCATCCCTGGCCAAACTCCTCTCAACGTTCCGATGCTTCTCTTCTCTCCTCTGCCACGCCACTCTGCCTCTCTGCCAGTGGAGTTTGGGGTTTTTGTGGGTACAGGATGCGGAGTGTGACGGGCCAGAGTGGTTTTGGAAAAAGCAACATTTGGGCAGGAAAACAGGGATAACTGTTCTCATTTAGGGCCGCAGTTTCCAGGCTTGAGGGTGGGGCCTTTGCCAGGGAACTGCCCTCTTCTACCCAGTATTTCCCTGCCTCCTGTCCATATCAAAAGGTTCTTGGTTGGGCACTGGGTTGACCAAGTCCAGGCATGCTATTTAGAACTCATCATAAAAAGTTGGGGTCAGAACCTCTCAGAACCAGAAAGCATGAACCACAGTTTAGCACAAATGGTGGCTTGCGATTGAACCTCGGGTCCCAGGTCCACAGGCAATAATAAGAACCTCAGGCAAGTCCATCTCTTTTCAATTCACAGGGGACATGATGGCACCCTGTCTCCTGACTCAGCCCTTCTCAGGTTTTATGGGGATCTTGTTAAAATGCAGATTCACTAGGCCTGGGACTCTGCATTCCTAACTACTCCAGTAATGCCAATGCTGCTGGTACACAGACCACACTCTGAGGAGTGAGGTCCTGACTCATTCACCATCCAACACACACTCGCTGGGCACCTACTGCATATAAGAAACTGTGAGGGAAACGAAGCAGATGTGGTCTGTAAGGGGATATCAATGCACAGACCACCACAGCACCAGGAACAAAGTGACAATGCCACTCTGGGGACCCATAGGACAGAAATCTTTCTTGGTTAGAGGACCTAAGGGAGGTTTCATGGAGAAAGGTAGAGACACATATGGAGAGTGTAGTGAAAGCCAGAGGGCACCTTCCAAGGTTTTAGCTATGGAATGGCATCAGTTCTTTGTAATTGCTAATTTCTCCTCAGACTTAAGACCTCCTTTCTTGACTCACAAACAGAATAAAGGGACTAAAAGGGAAGTGAGAGAGATATTTCCAGTGTAGAGATTGAAGGAGTTATGTCAGGATTCTCCCAGTTTCACAATACCGTATTATGCCAAGGACATATCTAGGTTTGCAAAGCTGGCTAGGAGTCATTCACTCAACATATATGGTGGTCATTAGGGCTGTTCTTTAGTGAGGAGTGTAATTCCCCACCCACTTTGAATTCAGGTTTGGCCAATGACATGTGAGCAGAAATGGCAAGTTATCATCTCCAGGGGCAGGTACTTATGAGCCAGTGTGTGACTCTCTATTTTTCTCTCCCTACCACAGTGAACTGTGGTATGTGTGTGTGCGTGTGTGTGTGTGTGTGTGTGTGTGTGTTTTGAGACAGGGTATCACTCTGTTTCTCAGGCTCAGTGCAGTGGCGTGATCTTGGCTCACTGCAACCTCTAGCTCCCGGGGTCAAGTGATCCTCCCACCTCATCCTCCAAGTAGCTGGGACCACAGGTGCACACCACCATGCCCAGCTAATTTTTGTATTTTTTTTTTTGTAGAGATGGGGTTTTGCCATATTGCCCAGGCTGGTCTCAAACTCCTGGGCTCAAGTGATCTGTCCACCTCTGCCTCCCAAAGTGCTAGGATTACATGGTGAGCCACTGTGCCCAGCCAGAATCCTGATGTCTTATACTGATAAGACAAAGGAAACCCAGGCAGCCTGGGACTCTGAGTGAATATGATGAGCAGAGTACCCCTGCCAACCCACAGTGAACAGGCTGCAGAAAGCAAGAAATAAACCTTTCTTTTCTTGAGCCACTGGGATTTAGGAGTTGTTACTGCAGCATGCTCTAGTCCATCCTAACAACAAATATTTAATTGATTATAAGCACCATTTAAAGTTTTCATTCTAGGATATGGGACAGCTCATGGCATCAAAAAAGCAGCTGTAGGAACTGGGGCCTGAGCCACCAAAACCAAGACTCTCTTGTGCCAGCCTCTTTCTCTCACCCAAGTCTCATCTCCATTTATTTTTGCTTTGCTATATTCTCCACTTTTGCTTATGGACTTTCTCCACGTATGCCAGGGGGTTTAGATGCCTCAGCCCTAACTTCATATCTTTCCAACTCTGGGCCCCATAGACAAGGCTATTCTCCCGCAGCTCCAAATCAAGAAACCCCGGGGAAGGATCTCAGTTTGGGTCACCTGCCCACCTCTGGACCAATGTCCGTGCCCAGGGAAATGCATATCTAGCCCTGGGTCACATGCTGACTTTTGTGGCTGAGTGGAGGGAGGCAGGATGGAGCATGTTACCAGAAGGGAATGGAAAACTAGTTTTGCAGCCCAAAGTACTATCCAGAGTCCCATACAAAGAGGAGGGAAAGATATACACACATAAGTATGCAGGAGAATGTCTAAGGCAGACTTTAACTGAGATGTGATCAGTAAAAGGAAAAAAAAATGGGGAGGGAATGTAGTATACGCTATGCATGATAGTCCTAAGAGGAAAGAGAAGCAGGGCAAGACAGCTAGGCTGGACAGCTCCCTACAGTGGCAACAGGAGGCACCTTTGTCCTAGAACTGCCAGGTGACTGACAAGGCCACAGGGAGAGGGAGAGATGGGATGTCAGGAGGAGATGTTAACTCAAATAACAGATGCTCTCTGTTTACTAATCCAGTAAATCTGACAATGGGGCAAACCTTTTCTGATCAGGAATAAGCTTAGTCCGGAAGAGCAAATACTGAACCAACACGTGTGCCGCATGACCATCTTCTCTGCATAAAGCAGTCTTAGGACTCCTTCCCCACTGAGCCCAACTCAGCTTCTTGCTCCTCAAGACAGTGTCCTAGGCAGCCTCACATTAATCAAAAGAGATGAACCTCACTTGCCATCCCTGGTCTGGGTACCCACGCATGCTTGAAGGCCTATACCAAATTACCTTTCAAGACTCCTTCTGAAATCCCTACTGTGTGGGGGTCCTTGATCTATATTTCCTTGATCTATATTTCAAGTTGGTCCTTGATCTATATTTCCTCTTTCCCTGAATTCCCAGGGAAGCCCCGGTGTGACTTAAAAAACCCAAAGTGAAAATAATGTGCTTCCATATAAAGACAGATGAGATCTGAAAATTCAGAATAAATACTCTGAATATAATGATCCAACTTCCAGTTCCTCAAGAATCCCAATTCCCTTCCCAAGTCCTAGAATCGAGAGGAAAACATCCTTAGTGCCCAAGTGCACCCTCCCTTACTTCTCGTTGGGGGTTGGAAACACTCCCCCAGACTAAGAATTCTGGTAACCAGCTGGGCATGTGTGTGGCTCATCCCTGGCAGTGAAATTCCAAAGGTATCACGTGCTATGGCTGCTGCACTGCCGTGTCTCTCCTTTCCCTAGCCTCCCGAACTTCCCTGGAAACACACACACACACACTCATTCACATACACTCACATGTACACAAAACAGCAGCCTCACTAAGTGGCCAAAGAGGGCCTGACTCCCACTTCCCTCATTCTCCCCAGGGCTCCTCCTCCCCTGACATAATACACCCTCCAAAAAAGATAGCTGGCTTCAGAAGGAAGCGGGGAGACTGACCCAGTAATAACCAGGTGAGACCCTCCCTTGTCAGCTAACCTCAAATAAGACACAGTGGGAAGAAGTGCATGAAAGCTACTTCTCAGCAGGTAGGCAGGGTTAGCAAACAAAGAAACAGGGCAGCTCCACAGCAGAGAAATCTAAGCTGGTATTCTTCACTTCCTTGAGGATACTCCTCCTGTTTATAAATAAACATGATGCATACAGGCCAGCTGGGGAAGGAAGGGACCTAGAGGAACACTGACTCCTGGAGCTCTAAGGACCTGCAGGGTGACTGTGGCCAGAAACCTGTCTCTTAGACAGGGAGCTGGCCCAGGTGGGTGGGAGTCGGCCTTAGCACTGTGGCAGTGGCTCAGGTCAGCACTGGGGCTAGAACCCATGTCTGCTGCCTACTAGCCCAACATCTTTCCTTTCACAATTCAACGGAAACATTTACCCAGCTCCCACAGTGCACTACAGCACGGTGCCAGGAAATCAATCCTCAACCAACTGGAACCCGCCATTAACTGAATCAGTTTCCTGCATGCCACATTTTAAAAGCAGGCCCCAAAGAAAGGCTAGCTTATATTTAAGGATTTACGATCTTTTCTTTTTTTTTTCCATTTGTTTTGCAACAGTTGGGGAACATCTTGAGGACAATCCACATTCCTCCCAGCCCCATCCATTTTCATATCCCTGACCCAGGACAGACTTCATGCTCCAAATCCCAGTCCTAGAACTTAGCCATATCTTCAACCTATCAAACTAAGACTCTGTCTTGATCATCACACTGTATTTTCTAAAAACTAATATTTTTAAAAATGTGCTATGTGGAAATAAAATGTTTTCTGCACAGCCGTTAGTTATTCAGAAAATTTTGTGGACTTAGAACTCTCTTTTCCCCATGTAGTGAGTTGGGGTTTTAGTCTACTAATCCCATAAGGGGTGAGAAGCTCTTGATCCGTTCAGCCAACGTTCTGGGCCTTGGCCAAGACAATGAGGCAATATCTGCTCCTTAGAATAATGCTTCAAAATGGCATAGTCTTCCAAGAAGTCACAGAGCAACGTTGGTGTCCCCCCTCCAAAAGGGTGCACAAAAATATGCTCTCCCCAGTTTGAAATTCATTCATGCCTAGACCTTGAGTTGTGTGTAAAGAAAATGAAAGGAGGCAAGCAGGCAAGTCCTAAATAAGTCCCTGTGTCCTATGAAGGTATCAACCAGGTTCTGAGTGCTATTGCACTAAGTATTTCTTCCTTAATTATTTACAGGCTGAGCCAAGGAAGTTAGGAGAAAGAGAGCTAGTAAGAAAGAAGCATCTCAAACTGGTCCTCATTCTAAGAGCCTTGCCTGTGGGCACAAGCCTATCTTGATGCCTGCTGACCTCCGTCCCCAGGGGACAGCACTAGTCTGCCACTCTGCTTGTCCCCAGGGCTTGGGATTTCCTTCAACACAACCAACCTTCACTCAGTGCATTCAGGTGCCAGGTACTTCGTGAAAGACCCATGGCAGGGGAAAAGAGGTTGTAAAGGGAAACAAGCCACAATCACTTTCTTCAAAATGCTCATGGCCAGTAGCAGCAGAGACATCCACAAGCACTGGTTGGCTGTCCCTGGAGGCCATCAGGTTGTCGTGATACCTCTGGTTGGATGGTTGGGACCACACAAAGACAGGAAGACACTCCCTCTCTATCCTCAGAACACAGTGATAGGTCTTCCTTACATGTTCCTTGATGTGACAGAGGCTTACAAAACCACAAAAAGACTGCTTACACAAAACGCGACTTGCAGATAAAACCATAGGATGCTCCCATGCTAGAGGTCTAGGGAGCTTGAAAGAGATCAATTTTTCAACTGGCAGTGGGGAGTGAAGGTGGAAAAAGCACTGGACTGGGCTAAAATTCCAGAGCCTGTTTTCTTTACCAGCTCATCTTGTGTCCTTGGGCAAGGCACATTTCCTCTGCAGATGAGGGGGAGGACTAGATCAGTTGTTTTTATTAGCAGTAAAACACATATATTTTTCTGAACTGTATTTTATCTAGAACCCCAATATATAAGACAAACAAAAAGGGAACTGCTTGGGTTGAATCAGGGATGAGGAGCCCAGAGCCCATCTGCTCAGGCTGGGTGGCCCTCAGGGAACCCAGTTTGAAACTCGCAGGAGTAAATTAAGTCTGAGAGCCCCTGATAACCTCTCATAGGGTTCCCGGGGAGGACAGAAGGAGGGACTTATCATTGATTTAGTGCTCTCCGTGGTGCTTGGCAACTTATATATCAAGTGTCATGGAAATCTTTGCAACAGCAACATGAGGTGAACTAGCTGCGGATTAGCATCTGCTGTGATCTGAGTTGTGAACTGGGATCTTCTAGCAAGAGGCAAAACTGGGATTTGAACCACGGGTATTCTGACTCCAAACACAGTATTCCTCCTCTTGATAAGAAGTTCCTCAAGGTGTGTGGAGTGTAGAATATTGGGCTGAATCAATAATATCCTTGAATTATAAATATATGTACGTATATGTATACAGGAAAATTTCTTGAAGAATATGCCCTCCATTATTATTATTAGTTATCTCTGTGTGGTGGAAATGTGGATGATTTTTCAGTTTATCTTTTCTAATTTTCCCGTAATGAACAAATATTGTCTTCACCAAACAGGGATTGCTTATTAAAAATGATGTTCATAATTCATAATCAATATGCTCATGCTGGGTTTCTACAGCGAATTAGGGACTGGGGGATAAGTGCTATCCCTGAGCTTTTGGACTTGATGGTGGAAATAACAATCTCAAATCCCATCAACTCTCCTTAGGCCACAGAATGCTGGCCACAGATAATTTAAATTCTCTGAAGTCTCGGTTCTGGGGAGTGTGGTGGTTTTAGAAAGCAACAGCACGTCCCTGAGACACCTCCCAAATGTATGCCTCTCCTCTCCACCCTCATCAGTTGCCCATTGTAAAAAAGGGGGAGGGGCTGGGCACGGTGGCTCACGCCTGTAATCCCAGCACTTTGGGAGGCCTGAGCGGGCAGATCACTAGGTCAGGAGTTCAAGACCAGCCTGGTCAACATGGTGAAACCCCTCTCTACTAAAAATACAAAAATTAGCTGGGTATGGTGGCGAGCACCTGTAATCCCAGCTATTTGGGAGGCTGAGGCAGGAGAATCGCTTGAACCCAGGAGGCTAAGGCTGCAGTGTGCCGAGACTGTGCCACTGCACTCTCCAGCCTGGGGGACAGAGTGAGTCAAAAACAAAAACGAAAAAAAAAAAAGTGGTGGGGGGATGGAGGTGCTAATAAAACTAATCATAGTCACATGACTCAGGACCCGATGCCCTCACTTCCAGCCCAGCAGGACCTATAGAGAGCCCACCAGCCAGGCCAACGCAACTCTCCAGCCCCACCCTGAGGGCTCCCCAGAAGCCACTGGCAATATCGATCCCAGAGAGGAACCACCACCCTGATGGCAAGACAGTGTTGGTCAGGCATGAGGCAGGGCAAGGCGTGTCAGCCACTTCCCTGTATTATTCATGTCAGCTCTGCCGGCAGAAATCTTCCAAATGTTTAACGTGCCACCTCAAGATGCAGCGCAAACCCCCCACAGTCAGGAACAGCTGTGGCGAGGCCTTCACGAAATGACTTGGGGGCTGAGAGACATAGACACTGGCTTTGGGAGGAAAGCCCTGAACGGTGGCAGGAGACAATGCTGAGATTCACTTCGGAAGGGAAAATCAGTAAAGAAGGGACGGGAGATGGGAGGTGTTTCAAAACGTGGGGAGTGATGGTGCACAATCACTGGGGTCCAGAGTTCCGCGTTCTCAGACAAAGAAAAAGCCCGAGGTGCTTGCCACCCTCCGCCCTGTCTTAGAATCCCCACACCCATTTCAGCCCCTGCTAGCTAGAGCAGGTGGCAAATCTGTTCTGACTCAGGCCAGGACGGTTAGGGAAGAACAGGGACTGGAACAGCCACGTCTATCTCCAAAGGAGAATAAATCCACCGGGGAAGCTCTTCAAACGCCTACGGGTCCTGGGGCTTGAAAGGGAAAATCGGCCCCCACGCCCACCCCCAATGACTTCACACAGACCTCACCCCAGATGACTCTGCGCTCTCCTGCAAGGCCTGGGAGGTGTCATCGCCACCATCCGGGTGGCTGTCACTTGAAAATTTCCCGTGCACTCCTTGAGGTACCCGCCCCTGTCTCTCAAACCCCTGCAAAGAGTCAGAGCCGAGGGCTCCAGGCGTCTACTCCAAGATTCATATGCGTCTTCCCATGTCCCACCTGCCTTTGCCGCTGTCGATGTAGACACCAAAAAAGGAGGATTTTTCCAACCCCACTGGGAGTCCCGCCTCTGTCTCTCCCCACTTTCCTCGCTGACCCTCCAGGCAGCGCCCCTGGCTCGTCTGCGCTGTCCTTTCCACCTAACAAAAGCTGGGCGGCGGACCGCGGCGCCGGGCGACCGCACATTTTTCCCAAAGGAGAGAGACGCGTGTCCCTGCGGCGCGCCCATTCGGGGCCTCCGCAAATCGACGGAGCTGGGGAACAAAGCGGCCGGGGCACGGCGAGACGCAGCCCCCAAGGAACCCCCGCGCGCCCCAGCCCTCGCTGTCCCGGCCCAGCCCCCCGCAAGCGGCCACCAGCGCCTGCTGCCTCCTGGGCAGCAGCCGCGTCCTGCGCCGCCCGTCCGCCCGCAGGCGTCCTCGGCGGCTACTGTACCTGCTAAATTTAGCTGCGCCGGGTATTAATAGCCGGAGCCACTGGGGCCGGGCGCTGCAGGGGCGCGCGCAGCCCGGGGCCGGGGACGGGGAGGGAGGGGACGGAGGGGCGCGCGGGAGAAGGCCACTTACACCACCAGCCTGGAGATGATCCATGACACCATGGCGGGCGGGCGGGCAGGCGAGGCCCGGGCGGCGCGGCTCGGCTGGGCTGCGGGCGGCGCGGGCGGCTGCGACGCTCCCGGCACGTCTGTCCGCTCACGGCAGCCGCCGCCAGACTGAGCGCGCCCGCCGCCCTGCCCGGCGTTCGCGCGTTGGCGCAGCCGCGGCACGTTCTGGCGGCTGCTGCGGCCCCAGCCCCCCGGGGCTTCGCGGGCCCGCAGCGATTGGGCGGTGAGCCGGTCAGGGCACCCGCGGGCCCGCCCCGCCCTGCTCGCCCGGGCCCCCAGCTGAAGGCGGGCGGGTCCTGCGCGCGCCCCAGGGCACCGGCCCCGCCAAGGGAGCCCTGCGGCGGCCCCGTTTGCAGGGCAGGGACCCTCAGCGTTCCAGCAGGGAAACTGAGGTCCGAACTTGGACCTCGGGAATCTGTCTGCACCTGTCTAGGTGGGATGCTGTCATCCCTCATTCAAATAGTGCGTTAGCCTCATAAAGGGTTTACCTGGATCCAGACCTAACGTCTTCAGACTGTCCCCTGCTAAGCACTTTCTGCATAAAAAACAAACCTGGGCGCTTGCCTCCCTATTTAAAATTCTACGGAGTCCCTATATCATCGTGGTACCTGCCTAGAACCGTGTTGCCAAGACCATTCCCCCAAATAGTCCTCTAGCTCTTTTCCCTCCAGGCATCTTGGACTCAAATATTTGCTGTTTCTTTTTTCCCTGTCTGTACACGCCATGACTCATCGTCCTGCCTTGGTTTGATTCAGCTCCTTCTTCAAGGCTGGGCTGAAGGGCTGCTTGTTCCTAGGGAAGGCCTTTCCTTGGGGGCTGCTCCTGGTCCTAGGAGGAGACTAGAAGCCGCGATTGCATAGCACCAGTGTCCCGCTGAGCCAAGTTGAAGTCTTAGGCAAAAGGGAACTTGTGCACCCTATATAAACATTTTTACGTATTTTTTAAAATACCGTATTAACTATTACCTTTTTTTTTTGTTTTTTGTTTTTTGTTTTTTTTATGAGACGGAGTCTCGCTCTGGGGTGCAGTGGCCTGATCTCGGCTCACTGCAAGCTCCACCTCCCGGGTTCAACTGATTCTCCTGCCTCAGCCTCATGAGTAGCTGGGATTACAGGCGCGCGCCACCACGCCCAGCTAATTTTTGTATTTTTAGTAGAGATGGAGTTTCACTATGTTGGCCAGACTGGTCTCAAACTCCTGACCTCGTGATCTGCCCGCCTCGGCCTCCCAAAGTGCTGGGATTACAGGAGTGAGCCCCCGCGCCAGGCCCTATTATGTATCTTAATTGCTGAATTTTTTTTTTTTTTTAATTTTTATTTTGTTGAGATAGAGGCTCGCTCTGTCGCCCAGGCTGGAGTGCAGTGACCGGATCTCAGCTCACTGCAAGCTCCTCCTCCCGGGTTTACGTCATTCTCCTGCCTCAGCCTCCCTAGTAGCTGGGACTACAGGCGCCCGCCACCTCGCCCGGCTAGTTTTTTGTATTTTTTAGTAGAGACGGGGTTTCACCGTGTTAGCCAGGATGGTCTGGATCTCCTGACCTCGTGATCCGCCCGTCTCGGCCTCCCAAAGTGCTGGGATTACAGGCTTGAGCCACCGCGCCCGGCCTAATTGCTGAGTTTTATGGCACCTCTTACATGTTGCACCGTCACTGAGCACCTCACTCTGCTCACCCTAGACCCGGCCTCAGATAGTACATTATTCTGTTACACTGGAAACGCTTTGTCCTCTACTCCTTGGCTCTGCTGCTGCTTTTCCCACCCTCCAATAGCTTAGGTTCTGCGTGGTGCTCTCGGTGCCCTGTCCTTTGCTGATGATGGTGTCATGTGTAATTCAGTGTCACATGTGAGAAGCGCAGGAGACAGCTTAGTACCCTCAGGTATAGCAGAATCTGTGCGTGTGTGTGCCTGTATAGACAGAAGAAACATTTCACGGACAACAAAAGGACTGCAGATGAGACATGCTCTCATATCTCAGGTCTCCAAAGAACCCATAAAATAGCTGTAACGTAGCAGTTTTTCATGCTGCCTTGACCCAGTTTTGAGACTCTGGCTGGAGGCTGGTCAGTTCCCCTTCTCCAGCAGTGTATTAACCCCACACCCCCAACCACTTCCGTTAGCAGGTTCTCACGTGGGACACTGTACACCTGCCCTAATTGCCCCAGGGCTAGGCACCAAACAATTTATTACAGCCCCTGTGCTTCAGAACCCACTGAAGTTATCCAAATTAGCCAGTCCTATATCTGCTTGCCTTATTTCACCCTTTCCTTCCCTCAGAAACCATGATAAAGGTGTTTGTCCACAATTCCCCTCTCTCCCTCTCTCCGTGACAGACCCTGGCCGTGAGTGGCCCTGCATGGTGTGCTGTGATCTCTCCAGGAAACTGTGGATATAAAAAGCTCTGAAACGCTTTCCTGCTTCTCTTCTTGATCTGTGTCTGACCCCACCATATCTCACTCAAGGTAAGGTTATGCGGGTAAAACAATGCTCCACAGGGAAAAGTTTTCCATACTCACTAGGCAGAGAACACCAAAGCTAGATCAGGACAGCACCCAGCACAGAGGACCTTCCCGAGACCTCCCTTCCCCTCCATCCATACCCCTCACCTATACTCCCTGGGTCAGAAAGGCTATTACCCATCTTGCAGGGGGAGCGCTGGAGGGGATGGGCTATGGTTCAAAGAGACCCCATTGGTGGGAAAATAAAGGAGAAGGTAACCACATGCTG
Source organism: Theropithecus gelada (assembly GCF_003255815.1). Lineage (NCBI taxonomy): Eukaryota > Metazoa > Chordata > Mammalia > Primates > Cercopithecidae > Theropithecus > Theropithecus gelada. The sequence continues at coordinate 107,446,519 of NC_037681.1, forward strand.
GTTCCCTACTCCCTATAAGTAGAATTCTCAGATTTAACTATTGCACAGGACTGAGCATTCAAATTACCAAAATGAAACTATTCATGGGGTTAAAATATCTTGAGGTCTTTTTGTTAGCTGAAGAGGACCAGAAAACTAGTGAGATCAACCCCATATTTCTCACAAGGGATGAGAAAGAACTTGTCCATGGAGTGGACTTGGATGGGCAGAGGAGGAGAAAGAAGAAAGAAAGAAAGTTGCTTTTTTACTGCATTCTGCCTCTTTCCATGTAACTGTTACACTTATTGTATCTCTCTATCCTGGACCTCCTCTTGTTTGTCCTTGGCCCTGGAAAACATGAGGCCAGGGAATGGACTCCACCTTCTAGACAATAGAACTCTTACAGCTCTATCAGTTGCTTGACTTCAAGTTCTTTTTCTTTTTCTTTTTCTTTTTTTTTTTTTTTTGAGACGGAGTCTCGCTCTGTCGCCCAGGCTAGAGTGCGGTGGCACGATCTCGGCTCGCTGCAAGCTCCGCTTCTCGGGTTCACGCCATTCTCCTGCCTCAGCCTCCTGAGTAGCTGGGACTACAGGCACCCGCCACCGTGCCCGGCTAATTTTTTGTATTTTTAATAGAGACGGGGTTTCACTGTGGTCTCGATCTCCTGACCTTGTGATCCGCCCGTCTCGGCCTCCCAAAGTGCTGGGATTACAGTCGTGAGCCACCGCGCCCGGCCAAGTTCTTTTTCATAAGAATTTGATAGTAGATGTCTCTCCTCTGTTTTTACCCTGTGCCCTTCCCCTTTCTTCTGGGAAGAGTTCTCTGTTTTTCACTGGGGAATGAGTCTCCCCATACTCCAACCTTAGCAACTGTGATTTTCTTAGATGCCCTCACTACCTTGATTGGCTTATGGGTAATCACCAAACAGAAACTGGGCCAACGATCTCACTTGGGATTTTTAAAGTTGAAAATAGAAAAAAGAGAATTCCACTTTCATCTATGAAGCATTGGCTGCCGTGAGAATTGTCCTCCCATTGCAAACAACTAGAAAAACAGGATAAAAAAAAGAAGCAACAGTTTTTGTTTATTTGTTTGTTTGTTTGAGACGGAGTCTCGCTCTGTTGCCCAGGCTGGAGTGCAGTGGCGTGATCTCAGCTCACTGCAAGCTCTGCCTCCTGGGTTCACGCCATTCTCCTGCCTCAGCCTCCCAAGCAGCTGGGACTACAGGCAGCCGCCAGTATGTCTGGCTAATTTTTGATATTTTTAGTAGAGACGGGGTTTCACCATGTTAGTCATGATGGTCTCGATCTCCTGACCTCATGATCCACCCTCCTTGGCCTCCCAATGTGCTGGGATTACAGGCGTGAGCCACCGCACCCAGCAAGAAGCACTAGTTTTTAAGCATTGAACAACAGACAGTACAGGACTGTGATAACTAAGAGGAGAGAAACAAATGAAGTGAGTCTTACGTCCGAGCTTACTGTCTCAAAGCAGTTTCCAGGCATCACTGTAGGGATGGAGAACCCAAACAGATCCCAGAAATTTCACAGAACACAGGACACAGATCAGAGTCCAGGGAAGCCAAAGTGGTTAAATTTGCGAAGCAGAATATAAGAGTGGAGGGAGATGATTAGAGAGAGAGCTGTAGAAATCTGCAGAGCAGTCACTTCAAGTCATTAGCTGAATACTGTCCTGAGCATGCATGGGTGAAATTCTGTGAGGCCACGGGAAGAACTACCAGAAAGCAGGATGCCAGGCAATTCCTGGAGCTCACACAGGACTGGGAGTAATTTGTCTCATACCAGCCAAAACAGAGACCTTTTATACACAAAGCATTGGCTACAGTCCACAGAAGGGTATCATCTTAATGCAGGGGGAGGCTAAATTAGCCCTAAAATAAACACTTACCTGGTCCTGCCTTAACAAAACTTAAAAGCAATCTTCGAAAGGATCATACTGATCTCAAGTAACTTAACTGTGCTCAGAGAAAAAAAAGTCCAAAATTAGTTGCAAAACAAACAACCACAAAACCCAACACCCAAAAAGGTAAAATTCACAACGTTCAACATGCAAACAAAAATTATCAGGCATGCAAAGAACATGACTTGTAAGCAGGTTGAAAAATCAACCAATAGAAACAGATCATGAAATGACAGAAACAATGCAGTAAGCAAATAAATACTTTAAATTATATAATATTTGAACGGACATTTCACCAAAGAAAAAATACAAATGGCAAAACAAAAAGCATGTGAAAAAAATGTTCAACATCATTGATCATTAATTAGGGAAATGCAAATCGAAATCATAAGAAGATATTACTGCACACATTTAAGAATGGCTACAATGAAAAAGACTGATCATTTCATGTTCTGGCAAGGATATGGAGCAACTGGAACTCTCATATGCTGCTGGTGGGAATGTAAAATGATACTACTTTGAAAAATGGTTTTCTATATTTCAAAAAAAGTGGAAATTACTTTTGCCTCACACCCTTCCCCTTTCTTCTGGGAAGAACGCTCTACTTTTTTTTGGTGAATGATTCTCCCCATGCTCCAACCTTAGAAACCTTAGAAACTGGTCTGACAATTTCTTTTTTTTTTTTTTGAGATGGAGCCTTGCTGTGTTCCCCAGGCTGGAATGCAGTGGCGTTATATTCTTCTCTTATAAAAAGCCAGATACAAAAGACTCATACTATATAATTTCATTTTTATGAAATTCTAGAAAAGACAAAACCATAGTAACCAAAGGAGCATAGTGGTTCCCAGATATCCGGGATTGGGTAAGGAGACTGATTGTAAAAGGGCAAGAGGAAACTGTTTCGGGTGATGGAAAAATTCTATATCCTGATTGTGGTGGTAATTACCAACCATAAACAAATTCATCACACTTTACATTTAGAATTGGCAGGTTTTGTTGTATGTAAATTATACATCAGTAAAGCTAAGTAAAAAAAAAATAGAAAACGTATTTTTCTGTGATGTCTTATGTGAAGTTCTGTAGTTGTGGATAACCATGATTTTATTGGCCTTTTTCTTACTTATTATTTAAAAGTTTTCATATGTTGAGAAATAAGCCTTTTGACTATCATCCACATTGAAAGTTTTTCTCAAGTAATCATTTTCCCTTCAGATATTATTTATGACATCTTTTTAAAATGTTCAAAATTTTATGTAATCATTTTTATGTATATTTTATGGCTTGTGAGCTTTGTATTGGTTTATATATACTATTTGCCTCCGCTATACTAAAATTACATATTTTTAAAATTTTTCTTAATTTTTAAAAATTTAAAATTAAAAAATATTTCTGTGCGTCTGCCTTTACATTTTAAATTTTAATTTTATACCTTTTATTTTACAGTCCACCTGGAATTAATTTTAGCATATGAGTTAGTTACTTGTCTTAATACAATTTATTGAACAAGCCACCAGTTTCTCCTTCAAGTTGAAAGGTCATCTCTATCATATACTCTGTTCCTTATTACGTCAGAGTTTAGTTTTTCTAGACTCTGTTCAGTTCTGCACATCCAGTCATGAATGGACATAGTTTTAATTACTCCAGTGTTTTATAATATATTTTACTATTCAGTAGAGATAGTTACTTCTCTTTCTTTTACAATTTTTCTGGTTATTCTTGCCATTTATAATTTCTTTAGACTTTACAGTCATATTATCTCATTTTTTGATAATTCTGATTGTTATTTTTAATTGAGATGAGGTTAATTTTTAGATTAATAATTAATCATGACAGTATTTGTCTTCCTATCCAAGAGCAGGGTATTTGTTTTCATTTATACAAATTATCTTCTATGCTTTTAATAGCATTTAATTTTTTCTTCAAGTAGATCTTTCACATTTCTTTACATTGCCATTTGAACCAATGTGTTGTATTCCACTGTGTAAATATACTATAACTGATTTAAAAAATTCCATGTCATTGGCCATATAGTAATAGATCATTTCCAATTTTTCCTGATTAAAAACCTAGGGCCAGGCATGGTAGTTTGCACTGTAATCCCAGCTACTTGGGAGGCTGAGGTAGGAGAACTGCTTGAGCCCAGGAGTTTCAGTGCAGCCTATGCAACAAAGCAAGACCCCCTCTCTAAAAATTAAAAAACAATTTTCAAAATAATTTAGCAAAGAACACACTTGTAGCTATATATTTTAATATGTTCATAATGATTTAGTTAGGATAAATTCCTAGTAATTGAATCTTTAGGGGTATGAACATTTTGGGGGGCTTTTGATGCATAATGCTAAATTACATTCCCAAAAAGTTTCAGAAATGTTTGGTCTAATTTTTGTAAATTATAAGTATTACATGTGGTATAGTAAAGTCTCATCACACAATCAATAACTCACTTGAATTAAACTCTATGTACTAAGGGGTCAGGAAAGAAAGAGAAAGAGGAAAATGGTCTGTATCACAGGGATTCTGCTTGTCCTTTCACTTTATGACTTCATGAGAAGATGCCCTGAGCTGTTGATACTGGAGAGGTGGCTCTGCTCTTTCCCCCATAGACCTCGGTTCCTGTGAATCACACACAGAGTGTTCACACATCCATATTGTTTGTACAACATGATCCTAAGCACTTCCACTGCTTCAACTGGAAATGAACAAAAATGGAAAATGATCTGATCCACAGCCTGAGGAAGAGCTCATTGTGTTAGACCATTATGGGCTATATCATTTTTTACTGTATCAAATTTTTGCCTTAAACATTTACATTGATATGGAAACTCAACATCAAATGTACCTACACCCAGAGTTGATTTACCATGAAGATAAAGCTTATGTTTTAGGACATCTAATTAGAATCCTGGGAATGACCCTAGCAGTGTATTAACATGATTAGATGTCTTTAGTAAAATGTGCAAAATTAAAGATTTTTATTAAAATCTGTTAAGGCAGCTGTTTTTTCTAATTCTCAATCGCACTTCTCCTTGTGCTGAGTGTTATCCAAGTGGCTGGAGGCATTTTTGGAAGTTGGCTAAGATGAAATTGAAAATACATTTAAAGTTTGGTGGGACATATGTATGGAGCTACAGTGATTTCTATGTCCCTTTTAGCTATGGTTGCTCCCCCGTAAAGGAATCATTCCCCAGAACATTCCTACTGCCCACTGTGTCGACTCACTCAGCTCCACAACACCATAGGCAGAGCTAAAGATTGTATCATACTATGATCGTGGCCTGCAGCCTTGGTCCTGGAACTGCTTGGAGATTAGAAGAGAAATACAGTTTGAAATGTACAGAGCCAGCATCTAGTCTGTATCTATTCTTCCAGTCATCAGGTGTGGAAAATTATGAGTGGAGGGTTCAGTTCTCATCTGCACCCAGTCAAAATGGTTCTCCTCTTTTAGGAATACACTCCATAATGCAGTATAGACCATTACAAATGCACTACATCTATTTTTTAACTTTTTGTGGGCATGATGTGAAAGAGAACATATTAGGATGTCTGACTTTATAAAGCACAAACCTATAGCAGTGTTACAAACGCAAGCAAATCTATGTGTGGAGTCATATGTTTTATGAATCTCAACTGTAAGAATAAATATAGTTCAATAAACTATGTTAGGACAAATTATATTTTTATCCTCTGTACCTAAAATAGCAATACAAAGTTGTTGCCAAATGAAGAAATGATGAAAGTGTAGGCATCCAGAGAATATAGGAAAAAATGTTATAAACAAGTCTTAGACAGTTAATAAAGATATGTTATTTTTGCTGTTTTTTGACACGTGTGGGTTTTTTTTAGCATTTGAAACATTATAGTTTGCTGTGATTTATTTTCTTATTCCAAATACAATTCTTATTCACACTTAGTTTTGAAATCACAGTTTTGAAGACCTAGCTCCCACGTTTTTTTAAGTTTCAGGCTTCACAAAACCTGAATATGCCCATTAAATAAATGCCTTGTATTTAATTTGCATCCTCTACTGTATTCAGTGAAGTTGAATTTCATCTAATTGATTAATTCAATTTCTTTTTTTTGGGAATTGCCTTTCCTTATTCCTGTTTTTCTATTGAAATGTGTGGGTTTTTTGTTTTGTTTTGTTTCTGTTTTTGTTTTGCCATTTTCTTATTGGTTTGCAGGAGTTCTTTGTATAAGGATAACAAACTTTCATATTTCATTGTGTTGTAATTTTCCCAGTATGTAATTTTTCTTTCAAATTTATCCATGGTATTTTTGACATACAGAATTTTAAAATATATATTCATTTATATTTTATCCTAATAGAGCAATTTGTCTTCATCCCTAATGCAAAAATTTTACATTTATTCCTTTTTTTTTTTTTTCAGGGAGAATCAGAAAGGAGTAATAGGTGTTGCAAGTCCTGATTACACAGAGACATTAACCACAGTTCATGCATCTCCTATCAGCCTATTCTATCTGCCCTCCAAAAGGAGAAACAGGTAAGAATTATCCCACCTGACGATGCATTTATTCCTGTTCCAGTTTGTCTGTTTTATTTGTGGCAAGCCTTCCGGTCTTAGATTATTTTTAATCCTGATTCCATTATCGGTGGTATTAATGATCATGACCAGTATGCCTGTTAGATTGTCTTCAGCTGTGAGTAACAGCACATCCAACCAAATAATATAAGTTCATCTTTCTCACATGACAAGAAGTCTATTTGAAGGTTGGGTTTAACAGCTCAACAATATCACCGCCCTGAGTCACCTTCTGTCATGGCTGAGCCAGGGCTTCAGCGGCTGCAGACAGTAAATCCTCACACGACCATCTCTCAGGCAGGAATGAAGGCAGAGGAGGCTTTCCTTCAGTGCTGCCCGGAGGCTGCCCACAGACCTTCCCTCACATTTCAGAGGCCAGAGCAGAGTCGAGTGCCATCCCTTCCACAATCCCTGGCAAAGGGAAATGAATGTACTCTGACTTGCTTGGGCCACTCATTTTCCCTCAAGTATCGGGCCACCTTCCCTGAGCACATTTCTGTGTGATGCTGAACAAACTCAGGGTTTTGATGCAAGGAGAATGGGTGAATGGCAGCTGGGTAGGCAACCAGCAGGGTCTCATCTACAAGAAGGATAAATTGCTGTTTAGTTTGCTAATGGACAACCATAACAAATTACCGCAAAGTAGGAGGCTTAAAACAACAGAAATTTCAGAAATTTACTCTCTTTCAGTTCTGGAGGTTGAGAGTCTGAAACCAAGGTGTTGGCAGGGCCATGTACCCCTGAAGGATCCAGGAATAATCTCTCCTCGGGTCTCCCAGCTTCTGGTGGTTGCTGGCAGCCCTTCGCATTCCTTGGCGTCACTTCAATCTCTGCCTCTGAATTCACATGCTCGTCTTCCTTGTGCATCTCCACATGGCTTTCTTATAAGGAGGACAGTCACTGATTTTAGTGATTGAATTTGAATTGATCCGATATGATCTCATCTTAATGAATTAATCTGCAAAGATCCTATTTCCAAATAAGGTCACACTCACAGGTACTGAGGGTTAGGATGTCAACATTTCTTTACGAAGGACACAACTCAGCCCCCAACAACTATCATTTATGCCTCTATCCAAATATCTGATGCAATGCTAAGAGACCAAGGCTTGGACAGACCCTCCGTGCATACTTCCAGGGTCCTCACCTATAGCAGTCAGGTGTCCTACTCCACATGATGGCCCTCTCATGGCTCACATCCTAAAATCTCTCCCTGCTTTCCCAAAAGAAGCTCCATTATCACCAGTCTCCCGGCCTCCAGCCTCTCCTGGAGCCCACTCCAGAGTGTTTGACTCACGCTGCTTCAGACGGACAAGAACCTTCTCAACCACAGGGCTTAGCTCCTGCCAATGTCCCCATCCAATGGCAACTCTGACATCTTCCTTCAGATAGCCTCACCCCTGCTGCCAATTCTCACCTTCAGGTTCAGAGAACCTATAAGGACAAAGTAACTTTTTGGGGGCTTACTGGCAGCTTTAGAAATTAGGAGGAAGGGCTGGGAATGGTGGCTCACACCTGTAATCCCAGCACTTTGGGAGGCTGAGGTGGGTGGATCATCTGAGGTCAGGAGTTGGAAACCAGCCTGGCCAACATGGTGAAATCCTGTCTCCATTAAAAATGCAAAAAAATTAGCCGGGCATGGTGGTGGGTGCATGTAATCTCAGCTGCTCGGGAGGCTGAGGCAGGAAAATCGCTTGAACCAGGGAGGCGGAGGTTGCAGTGAGCCCAGATCACGCCACTGCACTCCAGCCTGGTCAACAGAGCGAGCTTCAGTCCACGCCCCACCCCCCTACCCCCCGCAAACCCCTGCCAAAAAAAAAAAAAGATACAATGAAAAGGGAGTGGTGTTGAAGCTGGGACTGAGAAAAACAGGCTTCAGACAATGGTCTCAGGTACTCATTGGGCTTCTAGCTACACCTAGAAAAACCCACACCAAGGTATCAATGATAGAGACAATCTGAGGAGTGTGGTGGAGAATGGAAAGGAGGAGCAAACCCTTGAGCCCTGACCCTAGCCAAGATCTCAGAAATTTGCCTGGCTTCTTGACCTGTGGATTTTGGTCATGTTGTACTGAGGTAGCTAGCACATAGGAGGGCTGCCTGACTCACAGTGGAAGACTCAGACATGGAAAGGTGGGTTCTGAGAGATCAAGTCTGGGTTGACGCCTTCTCCCTGGCCATGATAGATTGATCCAGGGGTGGGTAACTGACTCAAGCCAGCCCTTCTCTGAGATGTTTCAAGCTGGAATCAAGGAAATGTAATAATCCCACTCTGATGGACAGTGCATGGCTCAGAAGCTGTTGCTCTCATTTTCCCCTTTATGTGGAAGAAGACCATCAGGATTAGGAGGAATTTAGGCTGACATACAGAAACAAGAGAAGGGAAGAAAGATGTCAGCAGCACAATATCTTTGGTTCTAGAGCTCTGGGTCCAGCTTCATCCCTGACCTTCCTGTTTTTGTAAATATTCCAACCACATACCCTCTTTGGGCATAAGGTGAGCTCCTGGCACTTGCAAGGAAGAGTCTTGAGAAATAAACGTATTTCCCAGTGGGGCTGTTGGCTCCTGGCCAGTCCACCTTCTCAGAGACCTCAGTGAGGGATGGCCCAGATGGCACTGCTGACTTTTTTTTTTTTTTTTTTTTTTTTTAGACAGAGTCTCTCTCTGTCGACCTGGAGTGCAGTGACACAATTTCAGCTCACTGCAACCTCTGCCTCCCGGGTTCAAGTGATTCTTCTACCTCAGCCTCCCAAGTAGCTGGGACTACAGGTACCCACCACCATGCCCAGCTAATTTTTGTATTTTTAGTAGAGACAGGGTTTCACCATGTGGGGATGGTCTCAAACTCCTCACCTCAGGTGATCTGCCCACCTCGGCCTCCCAAAGTGCTGGGATTACAGGCATGAGCCACTGTGCCTAGCCGAAAAAACAAAAACAAAAACAAAAACAAAAAACAAATATTATTCTGAGATTGTCTTTCCTACCTTTGGAGTTATCCATATGCCCTTTCTTTTATGACATAATGGTGATGGCACTTAGTGGTGGTTATTTTATTAATATCCTTACTCAGCAAAGTAAAAAATTATGAAACTTATGTTATTCCATTCAGTTACCTTTCCTTTTTAAAGCGTCACTGGTCTTTGACATTCAAAAGTCCAGGAGCCCCTGCTCTGTACCTTGGGTATCCTAGATCAGAGGTGGATCCATTGGAAGCTTGACATTGTTGTAGGGTTGTGTGTTTTCTTTGGTTGTTCCCTGTGATGGCTGAGGTGTTGGCTTGACTGGAGATTGCTGGTAAAGTGTTGCTTCTGGCTGTGTCTGTGAAGGTGTTTCCTGAGAAGACTGGCACGTGAGTCAGTGGACTGAGTGGGGAAGAGTCACCCTCCATGTGGATGGGAACCATCCAGTCAGCTGGGGCCCCAGATAGAACAAAAAAGGAGAGAATGGGATTTCCTCTCTCTGTCTCCTGGAGCTGGGACACTCTTCTCTCCTGCCCTGGGACATCAGAACTCCAGGCTTCTGGCCCTTTGGACTCCAGGACTTATGCCAGCAACCCTCCACTGCTACCCTGAGAATTACACCATCGGCTTCCCTGACTCTGAGGCTTTTGGACTTGGACTGAGCCACGCTACAGGCAACCCAGGGTATCCGACTTGAAGACAACCTGTCGTGGAAAATCCCCACCTCCAAAATTGCATGAGCCAGTTCCCCTAATAAATACCCTGTCATCTGTCTATCGTCTACATATGTATATCCTATTGGCGGTGTCTCTCTAGAGCACCCTGACTAACACGTTCCCTATTCCCTTTCAGGATTAGCACATGTGTTCATTTATAGTTTATACCCCTACCTGTTTTCAAAAAGGATAGTCTTTCTCCAGACATACCCCAGATTCCTGTAACAGTTACTGAGTCAGATGAGGCCCTTCCCCAGGCACCAAGAGGATTCAAACAGTGGATGATGGGAGTGAATGGGGGATGACCTTGCACTCTGTTGAAGGCAAAGTCATCCCTCACCCATCCCTGGCCACTGTTTGAGATCTTTGTTGCCACAGTGGCCCTTGCCAGCGCTTGGCATGAAAGGCAGAGATTGAGACCAGTGGCCCTTAGCCCTCATCCTGGTCCAGCCCTCAAACGTGGGCTGGCAGCTGTGGCTTCTACTGTTTCCTCATATGTGGCTCTTCAGACACCTGTCTTTAGGCTGTAAGGCTTTAACCTGTCTTTAGGCTGTAAGGCTTTAACCTGTCTTTAGGCTGTAAGGCTTCATCTTAGGCAACACCTCTTCTCAGGTGGCTGGCAAGTCTTTCCAGTCATGCTTATAATGGATCACCCACGGTGGAGCCCAAGAAATTACTTTTGGGAGGCTGGTGTGTCCAAGGGGTTAAGAGTCTTGTTTCTGGAGTCAGAGTGCCTGGATTGAACCCTGAGAGAGTGTATGGGGCCCGAGGCACAGGTGGGGCTGCTTGGACACTGGGGTGAAGATATGTGGTATTAGGGAGAGAGGAAACGGTGTCCTTGACCTCTGCAGACAGAACCTAGACTTGCTTTGGCATGTGGATGAGGGAGCCGGAAGCCAGGGAGGCAGCTCCTTTGGCACAGTCCTCATGATACGCAGGGTGCACTGCTGGCAGTGGCCATGCTGACATTATCTCAGGTCTTGGGAACAAGAAAGGAAGGACATTGCAGCTGCTGCGTGGGAACCTTAGTGGACAGAGAGATTTGTGGATTCACGTGAAGTGCTCCTTGGGGACCCCCGTGATAACCAAGGATGACACTTTGTGGCACTAGGAGGACCTGAGAATCAATCAAGGCACTGGGGTCTTGAGCGATTGTTTATTGAACATTGAACTTAATGAGAATCCGATAACCAATATTGTATATTATCTATGGACGTATACATATAGAACAAAAATAGAAATAAAAAATACTAAAATGGAGATCCTTTACTTTTGGGCAGGAAATGGAGGGGGTATCATCAGATACAAGTACACAGGATGTATCAGCCAGAGACACAAAAACACCAGAAGATCATCTATCTATATCTATCTATCTATCTATCTATCTATCTATCTATCTATCTATCTATCTATCATCCATTCATNATCTATCTATCTATCTATCTATCTATCTATCTATCTATCTATCTATCATCCATTCATCCCCCACCCATCCATCCATGACTACGTGTTCTCTGTTACAAGATTTGACCTTATGCAATTGTGGGATCTGGTTAAATGGTTTCTGGAAAGTTGTTATCTTCTCTGATGCTGGAGTTTAAAGTCCCCAGGGCAGGCAGTCAAGAAGAGAAGATGGATGTAAACTGGGGAAGAATGAGGACGAGATGGAACCCAGGAATATGTGCTGAAACCCACAAGGATGGACAGGAAACTGTGTCAGTCACTCACCACCTCCCATCTTGATGAAGGGTGTCTGGCAGGAGAAGCTGGTACCCTTTGTCATGGATCTAGACACACACCTGGCTCAGCAGTCACAGGAACTGAAGGAAGGAGCAGGGCCAAGGGGAGCAAGTGCAGGCCTGGATGCTGTCCCCGCCAAAAATGTAAGCAGAGACACAACAACGTGCAATAAAAGCATCCACCTGGGCCTTCCATGTTTAAAAAATAATATGGTTGCTGCTTCAGCTCTGTCTTCCAAATCTCAAAAATGGTTTCCTGTGGCCCACTGAAGCAGAAACATCCAGGGAAGGGGATTCTGGGAAATGTAGTTCAGCCCAACCAAGTGGACCCATTTTAAAGCCACTTTGAATTTGCAGTTTCATGTCTAAAAACTGGTAAGTAAGTATGTAAGTGTTCATTATATAATTCCCTATTTTTTTGCATGCTCGATATGTTTGATAAAAGTTAAAAATGAATTGCAGACATGTTGGTTACACCTGTCCCTAACGTCTAGGGCCTGTACACAGTTATAATCATAGTTGCGGCAACTCAGACCCAGGGTCACCCAGCCAGCAAGGGGCAGCACTAGGATGGCCTTCCACGTTCTTTCCTCTACCAGGGGTGTCCAATTTTTGGCTTTTCTGGGCCACATTGGAAGAAGCATAATTGTCTTGGACCATACATAAAATACACTAACACTGATGATAGCTGGTAAGCTTAAAAAATGCAAAAAAAGTCGTAGTGTTTTAAGAAAGTTTATGATTTTGTGTTGGGCCGCTTTCAAAGCTGTCCTGGGCTGCATGTGGCCTGTGGGTCACGGGTTGGATAAACTTGCTCTAGATCAAGCTGCCTTCAACAAATAGGAGTTACAGGTGACCTAAAAAGGCAGCTGCTATGTTGCACTATCTTTTTTCCTTAGTATTCTGTTTTATTGTCTGTCTCTTGTCACTAAAATGTAAGCTCCATGAAAGCAAGGATATGTGTTCATTTTGGTCACTGCTGTATCATCAGAACCCAGAATAGTGACTGGCATATAGTAGGTGTTCAATAAATACTTGTTGAATGAATGAGTAAATGCTCTTAGAGGAATCAGAACATTACATTCCTTCCATCACAGGAGAGCTTTGGACACAATCCTGTTGAACCCAACAAGACATCAATAAATCTGAAGTGGGAGCCTCAGCCCCACCCCCTCCAGCCTAGGCTTCTAAATATCAGCCAAATATTCCAGAGTCATCATGGCTAGTTACAACCTTTCTAAGCTTCAGGGTTTCGTTTCCAACTGTAAAGTAACAATGATCTTTGCCCTTCTTACCTCATGTGATTGTTGTGAGGTTCAAATAAGACTGCTCTGTAAAGTCCTCCACGTGATTCTTGTTATCCTCGTAAGATGTTTGTTCCTTCCCGGAGTAGAGAGGAAAACAAGACTTAGATATGAACATAAAGGTGTGCAAAGGGCCCCGGCTCCCATCAAAGGCTTTCTGACCGCTGAGGAGCCCTGGAGGCTACGAGATATTCACCAATGGCCACTATAGGCATAGCAAACCTCTGTGCTGGTTCTCTGGGAGGGGAACCCTGATGCCCACATCCACAACCCAGAACCCAAACCACACCACAGCTCAGAAAGCCTCTCAAGAGAGTTTCATTTTCCTTCATAATTTATGACTTTCTCCTATGCTGCATGCAGTCAATCCTCATCATTTGCAGATTCTGGGTGTGTAAATTTGCCTACTTGCTAAAATTTATTTGTAACCCCACAATCGACACACACAGAGCTTTCTCAGTCACATGCAGACTGTAGGGTCCCCCAAGTCCCCCCGCTCTTGTGCTGTCCAAGAAACACAGAGTGCTTTGACTGCTCTTGACCCAGTCAGCTACTTGTTTTTCCCAGCAGGTTTGAACCCAAGCTGCAGCCTTGAACATTCTCAGGCACTGATAAAGTTATTCACATGTTGCCCAAAGCACTGAAAGAAACTAGCCCCAGCCCTGAGCCAAATTTCTTAAACCCTCATATAAACTCCATACCCTGACCCCTTGCTGCAGACACACCTAGGTAGAACACCCCCATCTTTCACCGTCCCCCCCCGACCCCGAGCACTGGCAGCAGCTCTCCTCTGTGAGTTCCTCTAGTAAATGCTTTGGATTGATCACCCTGAGGTTTAGTGCTTTTTTCTTTGAAATCCCAATCACTCTATCTTGGGACATTTTGGAAACACCCTTTTGTGGAAATTCCCCTACCTCCCCTTGTGGGGTGACTTCAGCCATGGGTTCTGCTAGAGGGAACACAGACGTGCACAGAATGGTGAAAATTTTGAGTTGTCTAACGTGCAAGTTAGCAGCTGAGGTTGAACAAGCCAATGTTCTGCTTTCTTGTTTAGGTTCTCATAGTGTCATCGAGTGTCCTTTCTATGATCTACTTCCTGCCCTCTTTTTTTTTTTTTTGCTGAGTTTTTGAGCTTTATGTTGGTGATTGTGCTGTCTGAAATGGCTCCAAACATAGTGCTGAAGTGCTGGCTAGTGTTCCTAAGTGCAGGAAGCTATGATGTGTCTCATGGAGAAAATGTGCATTAGATAAGCTTCATTCAGGCAAGAGTTACAGTGCTGTGGCAGTGAGTTAAATGTTAATGAATCAACAATATACATTAAACAAGTTGTCATAAGATAGAAACACACAGAAAGCAAGGTTATGTATTGACTGATTGAAGAAAATATCATGCCCAGAGTCTCATAGGAACCTCACCCTGTATTGCCTCTAGGAGCAAAAAATGTCCAGTATTTGCTAATTCAGTGTTTGTCGGGACTTTGTAGATCAGGACAAGTGGAATAAGGACAATAGATTGTACTTTGTTAATTTATTTTATTGACTATCTCTCTCCCTGACTAGAATGTAAACTCGCCTGGTTCATCCCCCTGCCTTCAGGAAACAAAATTTTAGCTATTCTAGGAATAAGAGTCTCTCTCAGTAGAAATAATAATAGCAACAATAATTTATTATTAACTGTATTTTTGGAAACCTCACTTTCCTTATCCACAAAATGGTGCACAGGGTTGCTTATAAGATAAAATAAAATCGGGCAAGGTAAACACATGAAGCAGGTAGCACCAGGGCAGCCACAAAGAAATCACTCCCTAAATTTCAGCTGTTTCCCTACCACAACTACAATGAAACAAGATTGTTTTGTTAAAATAATAGTACCTGCCTATTGAATGAAAAAAATATAAATATATTATTATGTATACATAAATAATATGTTTATATGCCCAAATATATTTATATAATTATTTAATATACACATATAATATAAATATTACATATATAAGTATATATTCATTTTAATTTTTTTGAGATGGAGTCTTGCTCCATTGCCCAGGCTGGAGTGCAGTGGCACAATCTCGGCTCATTGTAACCTCTGCCTCCCAGGTTCAAGCGATTCTCCTGCCTCAGTCTCCCGAGTAGCTGGGATTACAAGCGTGTACCACCACGCCCAGCTAATTTTTGTACTTTTAGTAGAGTCGGGGTTTCACCGTGTTGACCAGGCTGGTCTCGAACTCCTGACCTCAGGTGATCCACCTGCCTCGGCCTCCCAAAATGCTGGGACTACAGGTGTGAGCCACCATGTCTGACCTATATAAGTACATATTTAAATAAACAATATATAAATATTATATGTATACTGCATATTTACATTATTTTCATTTTTACAAAACATTCTACCTTAACAAAACAACCTTTTGTTTTTATCTTTGAATTGATTTAGTTTTAAATGGTTACTTCAAAAACAAGATCAGAGTTAATACTTTGAGCCAGATTAGTGTGTGAAACTTGAAATTCTGGCTTTAATTTTTAAGTCTGTTTTCTCTGATTGGTAGACTGGATTTTTTTTCTAGTTATTTTAATTCAGAATCAATTAAAGCCTTTTCTTTTTCTCTCCACGCAGAAGAGGGTTCTGTGAAAGCCGGGTGAATTACCACCATAAAGTCTAATTATTCCTTCCAGAGCCACGTTATTGTAGTGAGTGCTGGTTAGTCGCTGCACAGGAGAGCCATGCTTGCAGGACACTTGGATTCAGAGGTGGGAAGCATTTAAGCCTAGCACCAGGGCCACAAGAAAAGGCCGCTTTGTTCTTACCGTTGAGCTCATTAAACTGGATTACCATCAGGACAACCAACCCCCAAATGACAAACTCAGTTGTGCTGCAAGAGTCCTTTAGAAGTCTGTTGTGGAAGCAGGAATGCATTTCCCCATGGAAACTGTGCTGCCCGTAGTGGTAAGGTGCCAGCCAGCATCGATGTCTGATTAACCCACATAGTAGCCAGGTATTCCAGCCCGGATTCTGGATTCCAGCAGCTGGGAGCCGGAGGTGTGGGAGGAAAATGATCCCGGTGTGTTGTTTCTCTTCTCCAGACTTCAGGGAGCTGCAAATGTCGGTTCATGTTTGCATACATGCATTGTTCCAGGGAGTGGATCCGAAGCTTCCACACAACTCTCAAAGATGTCATTGACAGCCCCACTCCCCAAAAATGCTGAGAATCTTCGTCCTAGTCCCTGTCCTGAAATTGCCAAGTGTGTATCTAATCTCCCCTCCCACCTTCTCTTCTGCTTCCACCACCCCGTCCTGGCAACTCTCCTCATGATAGCATGCCCCACTCACCACACACAGACCCCTCATTCAGGGGGCAGCGTGGGCTGAGGTTAAAGACTCACCTAACCACCTGGAGGGGTCTCCCTAGGGCCATCTCTTGGGACCTGATCTTGTTTTTTAATATTTGGGGCCGTTATTGAAGACACAGATCTCTTTTTTCCTCTAGGTGCAGTCAGATCACAATGTTCAAAAGCAAATTCCCCAGCCCCTCTAGTCCAAATGTCCAGGAGTGGCAGGGTTAACATATCCACCAGGCACAGTAGTCCCCGTGCCTAGGGGCCACAATATATTTTGCACCCATGAAAATGTTTAAATTTCTTTAAAAGAGGGAAGGGAAAAAATGAACATGAACATAAGTCTAGCCTGGATCATGTACTTTGTATCCATGGCATAGTAAAACATACTTTTTAATATATTTTTATGGACAAAGGGGCCATGAAAATTGAGCAAGTAGGCGCTCTATATGTTGAATGAAGGACTGTCTATATGCTAAGGGCAGAGTAACTGATCCATTTTTTAGAGGGAGGGTCTCACTCAGTTACCCAGGCTGGAGTGCTTACCTTAACCTTGAACTGCTGGGCTCAAGAGATCGTTTTCCCTCAGCCTTTTGAGTAGCTAGGACTACAGGCATGCACCACCACACCCAGCAAACTTTTTAAATTTTAAAAAATTTTTATAGAGACTGGGTCTCGATATATTGCCCAAGCTGGTTTGGAACTCTTGGCCTCAAGAGATCCTCCTGCCTCAACCTCCCAAAGTGTTGGGATTACAGGCATGAGCCACCATGCCTGGCCATTGTTTTGTTTTATATGCCCCCAAATTGGAACAGCAATCAGACAAATGCAAATCTGCTTTGGATGACGAGTGGATTGTTTCAGAAAACACAGGAAGCAGAAAGTCCTTAGTTATAAACCTCAAAAACATTCAGGCAGCACCTCAAAAACCCAGTATTTAAAAACGTTTTGGCTGGGTGCAGTGGCTCACGCCTATAATCTCAGCACTTTGGGAGGCCAAAGCAGCTGGATCACCTGAGGACAGGAGTTCGAGACCAGCCTGGCCAACATGGCGAAACCCCATGTGTACTAAAAATACAAAAATTAGCTGGGCATTGTGGTGTGTGCCTGTAATCCCAGCTACTTGGGAGGCTGAGGCAATAGAATCACTTGAACTTGAGAGACAGAGGTTGTGGTGAGCTGAGATCACGCCACTGCACTCCAGCCTGGGCAACAGAGTGAGACTCTGTCTTTAAAATATATATATATACACACATATATATATACACATATACACACACACACACACACACTCACATATATGTGTGTGTATAATTTCAAGCCACGACATCTATCTTTACATTTTATCCAAATGCTGCATGCTATTATATGAAAGTTTGTGTCTCCCCAAGGCTTATATGTTTAAATTCTAACCCCCAAGGTGATGGAATTAAGAGGTGGAGCCTTTGGCTGATAATTAGGTTGCGTAGGCTCTGCTCTCACGAATAGGATCAGTATCCTCTAAAAGAGACCCCTCACTCCTTCAGCCATTAAGAATGCAGCAGGAAAATGCCATCTGGAAACTAGGAAACGGGCCCTCAACAGACACTGAATCAGCCTTGATCTTGGACCTTCTAGCCTCCAGAACTGTGAGAAACACATTTTTGTTGTTTGTAAACAACATAAACTACCCAGTTTATGATATTTTGTTATAGCAGCCCATAACTACACTTTAATCAATTTATACAGGTTCTTTCAGTATCTGGCTTTGGTAGCGAATTATAAAAATATCCACAAGGCAGGGTGCAGTGGCTCACGCCTGTAATCCCAGCACTTTGGGAGGCCAAGGCGGGTGGATAACCTGAAGTTAGGAGTTTGAGACCAGCCTGGCCAACATGGTGAAATCCCCATCTCTACCAAAGATACAAGAATTAGCCAGGCATGGTGGCACACGCCTATAATCCCAGCTACTTGGGAGGCTGAGACAAGAGAATCTCTTGAACCCGAGAGGTGGAGATTGCAGTGAGCCGAGATTGCACCATCGCACTCCAGCCTGGGGCATAAGAGAGAAACTCTGCCCCCCACCCCTCCCAAAAAAAATCCCCAAACACTACCCATCATTTTCTCAAAAATCATTGGGAAGCCTTCCTGTCAGATCTGAAGTCAGGGCTAAATTTGTGACACTGTATTTTTTTTCCACACTCTATCCCTACTACTACTCTCCCTCTCAGTCTCTCAGTGAATGATAACATCAGATCAATTCAAACATCATGTTCTAGCCTTGTAAAGATGCGCCAACTAGAGGAGAGTCTTTCTGTGCTTCTTTGAATCTAAGTCCAGTCTCATGGATTTGTAGACCATGTCTCTCTCTCTCCCTGTGAGGGACCATTGGGTCAGATCTGAGGAACAGCAGTACTGCCACTGATGGGATGGGAGGTGAGAGAGTGAGCCTGTTGAATAGTATCCCCTTCTTAATTCATAGTTAATAAAAGATATTTCTGACTGGGAGCAGTGGCTAATACCTGTAATCTCAGCACTTTGGGAGGCCAAGGTGGGCAGATCTCCTGAGGTCAGGAACTCAAAACCAGCCTGGACAACATGATGAAACCCCATCTCTACTAAAAATGAAAAATTAGCTGGGTGTGGTGGCGCATGCCTGTAATCTCAGCTACTCAGGAGGGTGAGGGAGGAGAATCGCTTGAACCCGGGAAGCAGAGGTTGCAGTGAGCCAAGATCATATCACTGCACTCCAGCCTGGGCAACAGAGTGAGACTGTCTCTCAAAAAAAAGAAAGAAAACGTATTTCTGATGTACTAAACAAACTTTTGGAGGTAAATTAGCAGGATGACTAATTTACCTTCAGACAATTATCAACAGTTTCATAATACATTCTGTATTTCTTTGCATTGTGTGATGGTTTTGTATATTTAAAAAATTGAAAGAAAAAATGCATGGTGTTATGCCATTCTTGCTTGCTCTAAAGAGATACCAAAGACTGGGTAGTTTATAAAGAAAAGAGTTTTGATTGGCTCGCAGTTCTGCAGACTTTACAGGAAGCATGGTGCTGGCACCTGCTCCGCTTCTACGGAGGCCTCAGAAAGTTTGCAATCATGGCAGACGGTGAAGGGGAAGCAGACATATTACATGGCCAGAGCATGAGCAAGGGGGTGGGAGGTGGGTGTGACACACTTGTTTTTGGAGCCGGGAGTGGGAGGAGCGGGGAATGGTGTCTCGCTCAGTCACCTAGGCTGGAGCGCAATGGTGCGATGTTGGCTCACTGCAACCTCCGCCTCCTAAGTTCAAGCAATTCTCCTGTCTCAGCCTCCCAAGTAGCTGGGATTACAGGCATCTGCCATCATGCCCAGCTAATTTTGTTTTTTGGTTTTTTTTTGTAGAGATGGGGTTTCACCACATTGGCCAGGCTGGTCTCGAACTCCTGACCTCAATCTGCCCGCCTTGGCATCCCAAAGTGCTGGGATTACAGGCGTGAGCCACTGCGCCCAGCCCGGTGTCACACACTTTTAAATGACCAGATCTCATGAGAACTCACTCACTATCAATAAGAAAAGCACCAAGCCATGAGGGATCCGCCCTCATGACCCAAACACATCCCACCAGGCCCCACCTTCAGCACTGGGGATTACAATTCAACATGAAATTTGGGCAGGGACAAATATCTAAGCTATATCACATAGCTGCTCAGAATCTGAGAATGTGACCTTATTTGGAACTAGTGTCTTTGTGGATGTAATTAGTTAAGATGAGGTCATACTGGGTTAAGCTGGGTCCTGAATCTAGTATCTATGGTCCTTATAAGAACAGGAAAGGACACACAGAGACACATCCAAGGAAGAAGACCATGTGACGATGGGGACAGAGATGGGAGTGATGCAGCTGCAGGCCATGGAATGCCAAGGATTGCTGGCAATTGCTGGGAGCCAGGAGAGGGGCACAGAAGAGATTCTCTCTCAGAGCCTCCAGACGAAACCAACACTGCCAACACCTTGATTTTGTATTTCTGGCCTCCAGAACTGTGAGAAAATAACTTTCTGTTATGTTAAGCTCCCCAGATTATGGTAATTTGCTATGGCAGCCCTAGGGGACTCGTACAGGGAGGTTCCCTACTCGTAAAGGGAGCTCCCTTGGAGCTGCCTTTGCTTCTCCATGTCCTCTGTGGTCAGGGCTCTTCCTGCATCACCTACAGGGCCCAGGATGGGACTCTCAGTTGTATGAGCACAGCATACAGGACTGTGGCTTTGTCACAGCCAGCCACAGGGTGGCCCTTCGAAAATAACCCTTTGCCAAGTCCAGGGATTGGCTGAGAGCCAGGATGCACTGCATGTTTCTGTTCCCCACCCCCACTACAATAGAGGTGATTATATACCCTGAGCATGCAGGTAATATTAGTGAATCAGAATTCTGTTAAAACTATGCCAGGCTGGGTGCAGAGGAGACAACTAGGAGGCCACAAACACTTGAAGGCCATAATCTAGTTCTTATTAATAATGTAACGACAAAACTGCCATTTATTGAGCACTTAGCATGGGCACAGAGCACTTGATAAGCATTGTGTCATTTTAGCCTCCCATCAGGCCTTTTGATGTAAATAATGTGCCCAAGGTCAAGGAGCTAGTAAGTAACAGAAGAGGGCAGATAAGACATGTGCTCATTAAAAGAAAGGAAGGAACAACAGAGCTGAAGATAGCATGTGCGTAGGATACAATTTAGCAGGAGAAGCAACATGCCGTGGTGAAAAATCTGTAAAATTGAGACAAAATAATTCCAAATTCATGGGGTTGTCCTGAAGCCTAAATGAGCTAATGTTTCAAAGGATTTTTCCTCAGGTGTCTAGCATATAGTAAGGTCTCAATAAACTTGAGCTGTGCTAATTTTTATTAAAATGCATGGGGCAGACATCCAAAGCCTTCCAGATGGAAAGACTGTGTAGAGAAAAAGTAGAGATTCAGAAGAAGTATATTTTATCTTAAAGCCAGGTGTTGACCCTGAGCATGGAGATGAAGAAAACAGTTACGGGTGGCTAAATAACACTAAAGACATTGGGAAAGTACTCTGTGGTCTCCTGAGCTGGAGGGTCCTGAGACTTGCTGTGGGAGGGATAGGTAGGAATCAGGTGACACTGAGCTCCAGGCCCTTTCCTACCTCCCCCACCCTGAGCCAAATTGCACTGAGCTGGGCTTTTTCTTTTTCTTTTTTTCTTTTTTGTGAGTCTCATTCTGTCACCCAGGCTGGAGTGCAATGGCACGATCTCAGTGCTCTGCAACCTCTGCCACCCCAGCCCAAGCGATTATTGTGCCTCAGCATCCTGAGTAGCTGGGATCACAGGAGTGCACCATGACACCCGGCTAATTTTTTGTAATTTTCGTACAGACGCTGTTTCACCATGTTGGCCAGGCTGGTCTCAAACTCCTGGCCTCATGTGATCTACCCACTTTGGCCTCCCAAAGTGCTGGGATTACAGGTGTGAACCACTGCACCTGGCCAGCACTGAGCCGTTTACCCACACGACTTCATTATAGGATTATGTCTATGGAATGCTTAATTTTGCTCCCTGCAGCCTTGTGATGTTGGAGACATCTCTTCACCTCACCTATCTGAGCTTCCGTGTCCCCATTGTGAAATGGGACAATATAGCACCTATCTCTGAGGGTGGCCAGTAGCATTCTATTATTCAATGCATGTCAAGAGCATAGAACGGTGTGGACACCTAGTACTAGCCAAAAGATTCTGCTATCACTTATAGAGAAGAAACTGCTGACGAGAGACAGGGAACAACCTCTGCAGGTGGCCAGGCTGGCTAGTAACAAAGCCAAGCCAAACCAATCTTTGACCTGTCAGATAACACTCCCATAATCCTGACCTATGCTTCTTCTATACCAGACACTGCTAAGGGCCTCACAAATATCATTCTTTTAAACTCATGACAATCCTGAGAGGTGAGTATTATTATTTTCTCACTTTACAGATAAGAAAACTGAGGGCCAGAACAGTTAAATAATTTGCACAAGGGCTCAGAGCTGGTTAGTGACAGAGCTGGGATGCAAACCCAGGCAGCCTGGCACCAGACTATTAAACTTTGCTTCACTCAGGTGATATATCCATTTGTGGTCCAATCTCAAGACAGAGTCGGTAAGGGACAAAAGTCAGGAGGTCTGGGATATAATTTCAGGAGCAGAGGGAGGTTTGCTGGGCTCTGTGTGGGGTGGGCAGGCCTGGGGCCTTGGCCTTTGTAACTAGCTCTAGGGGAGCTCTAGGGACAATGTCCTCCAAGACCCAGCCTGCTGGTCAATCCTGTCTCCTTGCTGAGTCCCCTTTGCCCTTGTCCAGGTGCCCTTCGCCTTGAGCTTCTGCAGTGCCCTGGCTTCCAAGCAACCTACTCTGATAAGCTGCACAGTCTTTCAACTCCCGGGTTCAAAGCCCAGCTCCGCTACCTGCTGTCCTTGGATGAGATTTTTATTTATCCTCCCTGCACCTCATTCCTCACCTATAAAACAGGGAAAACCTTCTTGTATTTTCTTTGCTTTACTCCAAGGATGATATCAGACAGTGTCTGCAAAACAAATGGCACATAGTATTACTAAATTCACGTTGGTTCCTCCCCATCCCCAGTCTACTCTGCTCCTTCCTTATCTATCCTCACTTTCCTCTAATTGCGGAGCCCCAACTGTAGCTCTTTTCTGCAAACATCCCTCCATCAGATGACAAAATACTCCACTCAAACAGAAGTCAATCGATCCAAACTTAATAGTAACTAATATAACAATGTTATGCACCAGGCTGGGGGAAAGTGCTTTAAATGCATTTTTTCCTTAAATCTTCAAATGGATCGTGCAATTTCCTGTGGTTTCAGAGACCTCAGTGAGTAACTTGCCCAAGGTCACGCAGGGATTTAGTGTCAGAGTAGGATTTGGATCCACCCACCAAACCCAAGCAGATGGCTCCTGTTCAGTGCCTGCAACCTGCCATCTGTTCCTGTGAGAAGCCAGTCTGGGCCACCCAGTTTCTCTCCTCAGGGAGCCCCCTGGCCCAGAGAAGGACCCTGTTCTGCAACCCAGAGAAGGGGACTCCTTGGGGATTTGGCCTGGGGTGGGTGCGCCCTCTGGGGGAGCCAGCAGGGAATGCCTGGAAAAACAAAACAAAACAAAACAAAAACAACCCGCAGTGGGTGGGGAGGAGGCGGGGCTTGCTTTCAACAGGTACTTGGCCAATCGGGAGGTACTGCAGCTCAGTGAAATCTCTAAGTTATATCCAAGTACAATCCAGACTGATCGAACACTTATCTCCTGTGAGGGTCTGGAATGAATTGGTAACAGATGGATGAGAATTTCAAAACGAGAGAGGTGACCACAGGAGCCAGCATGGGGGACAGTCCCTAGTGCTGGTGAGCTGACATCTAGGCATCGTGTTCAGTCCTGGGCTCACGAGAGGCAGCAGGGCGAGGTGGAAACTGTTCATGTCCAACTCAGAGAGTGTCAGATGCGAGAGGAATAGGACGACTGGGGGCACTGCTGGTCAAAGGGATTTCTGCTTTGGGTGCAAAATTGAAATAAAATAAAATTTAAAAACTCTGGAGATTCTATGATTGAAATATCTGTCAAGAGTCTGTGATTCTATTACAGGTGCTGCTTTAGGAAAAAATGCACTTTGGGGTCCTGCTCACACCTGGGGTTAATCTAAGGATTACAGAAGTGCATTTGGAGGGAATATTGAAGCAGATGGAGTGGTCTAGCCTAGTGGGTCTGAGTGTGGCCCCCAAACAGTGGCTTCAGCGTCACTTGGGAACTTGGTAAAAACACAAATTTGAGATTCCTACCCCAGGCCTACTGAGTTAGAAACTGTACAAGTAGGGCCCAGGAATCTGTTTTAATAAGCCCTCCTGAGGACTCTGATGCAAGCTAAAGTTTGAGAACCACTGTCTAGAGTTCATCTTAATCTGGTGGTTACTTTCCTCTATTTTCCTCAAATAGTACTGATTTTTACTGCTGTTAATATAGCAATAGACCATTTATCAATTCGGCATTTATTAGGAACCAACACAAAAATGAAAAAGACATAGTACCTTCTTAGTAGGAGCTCACAAAATGATGGGAAACTCCATTTTAACTCAGACAACTGTGATGTGCACCCCAGCCAAGGGATAAACACACTGAGGGTGCAGAGGAAGAAGGGATTCATTTCCACTGATAAGTCGGCAGAAAGAATCACTGAAACAATGATTCATGATTTGGATTTTGAAGGACATGTATCATGTTTAGCAAGCAGAGAAGGAGAAATTGATTACTACTTAATAATATTTCGACTGTCCTTAAACCAAGGGTTTGCCTTTAGACCAAACAGATCAGAATAGTTGTTATCCTTGATACCTTTATTTGTGGGGCAAGTCAGGCAGCATCATCTGCTGGTGGCTCTCATGGTAATGGGAAAGCAAAAATGAATGAACTTCATCAGTTCATAAGGTTGCTAATCACCCAAGGTTAGGACTGGAGACTGTGAACCCAGACGTCACTGTTTTTGAGTTGAGGAGTAATATGCCGAGAGGAGAATTACCTGGTGACAGCAAGGATGTATTGCTGTGTGTGGAGGGCCAGGCATCCAAAATGGGGAGAGGGAGATGGAAGAGACATCAGCAGAGAGGAGGAGAGAAGAAATGAAGGAAGATTTGACTGAACTTGATGGAGGCTTTCAGGAAAGAAGAAGAATCAATCATTCAGTAGTACCTGTATTTGGCCTCCTAAATTAAATGTAAATAAGGCTTTGCAACCTGAAAGCATAAGAGGAAATTTAAGCCAGAGTTTCAATTATTTAAAACTGCAACACCGTACACTTGGAGCTGGTTTGGAGCTGAGATCCAGACTGTTCTGAGGAGACAAACTACATCACTCATTAGAGAGATCATCTCTGAACTCAGGACAGGCTGGCCCCTGGATCAGGCAGGGTCTAAGCAGAAGAGAGACACCACACAATAATTTGAACAGGAAAAGTTCAATATAAAGAATAAATCATAATAGTGAATTGGAGTCACAAGCAATTGGGTAAAAGAACAAAAAGAGAACTCTAAAGAATAAAGGAATGGTAGACATAAGGAGCAGCTGCTATGCTGGGGGCTACTGAGGCCCAAATGATAGCAGAGTTGCTTAGGTGCTGTGCCAGCACAGCTTGCTGGAAGTCAGTCTTCTCGGGTGCTACGGAAAGCTGCTAATAGGGAGGTGTCGGTGGAGGCACTCCACTATAAAACTACCGCAGGTGGAGTGCCGGGGGAAGCTGCTGGCCTCCAGGTGTTGCAGCAGCCTGGGACTGGAGAAGCTGTGCTTGCTGCAGGAACCTATTGAATTAGGCAGTACACTGGAAGCAGGAAGCAAGACTCTTTCCTTCTGCAATGTCTCTCCAGTGCCCTCTGTTCACAAAACTTTTCTTGGAAAAGGAAAAATATTTACAGGTCCCAGCTTAATTTCCACAGAGCAAGCAAAAAGGGTGAATTTGGAGTTGAAAAGCAATGAATTGGTAACTGGCACACCCCATAACTATCTTAGAACGTTCAGGACACTCAGAAAGGATATCCTTTGATTCCATATGGCCTGTAGAAAACAGTTTAATCTTGTCTAAGTTTGGAGTTTAAGCAGGTAGAGGCTTGCCTGATGGGTGCCTGGCCATGCGTGCATCAAAGACTATAAAAATTGATGCCCTTTCATCTAGGACTTCCATTTCTAGGAATAAGCAGCGGTCAACAATTGTTCATTGCTGTGATATTTATTAGAAAGACAGAAAATGTGCTTAGAAGTCTGATATCAGGGGAATGGTTCAATAAATTCTGGTGTGTTTACAAGGTGAAATATAGGGTCATTAAAATGATATTTTAAAATAATTTTTAGTGGAATGAGAATATACTCATGATATAATGTAAAACGAAACAAAGGATAAGAATAATATCTGTGGTACATTCTCAATTATGTTAAAATGTAAAAGAGTGTGTGTGTGTGTGTTTAATAAAACAGAAGGAATGATAATGGTGTTTATCTCTGGATGGTGATTTTTATTTCCTTCTCCACGCTTATCTGTATTTTTCATATTTCCTAGACTGAACATGTGTTACCTTTATAATTTAAAAAATTGTGAGCACCTTTTAAGGAATATGTACATCTCCAGCATTCAGTAGCAGGAGAGAAGCCTGACTTAACGATTCCTTCTTTTTTTTTTTTTTTTTTTTTTGAGACGGAGTCTCGCTCTGTCACCCAGGCTGGAGTGCAGTGGCCGGATCTCAGCTCACTGCAAGCTCCGCCTCCCGGGTTTATGCCATTCTCCGGCCTCAGCCTCCCGAGTAGCCGGGACTACAGGCGCCGCCACCTCGCCCGGCTAGTTTTTTGTATTTTTAGTAGAGACGGGGTTTCACTGTGTTAGCCAGGATGGTCTCGATCTCCTGACCTCGTGATTCGCCCGTCTCGGCCTCCCACAGTGCTGGGATTACAGGCTTGAGCCACCGCGCCCGGCCAACGATTCCTTCTGGAAGCTTACATTTAAGATCTGATTTCTCTTCAGGAGCACAGACCTTTAACTGCCTATTTACAGCTCCACTGGGGTGTGGGTGGAGACAGATCTTTCTGCCTATATCATTTCCTCTTCCTATATCTCTCGAATCTTTCCTTCCTTTGTGCAGAAGGAGAGAGAGAACAAAAATATGCAGCAGTGTGATAACATGGCCTTCATAAAGCTCTGCTTCTGACAGCAGCCACTGTGTATTTACTGACTGCAGAACTCCTCCTCCTCAGCCCTCCCTCCTGCTCTGCTAGATACTTACCAATTCATTTGTATCCGCTGTTCCTTTTGAAACAATCACTGGGATAAGATGAGATTTCCTTTTTCTCAGATTTTCGCTTGCCAGATCAGCATTCCAAAATTCTGTTTTTTTTTTTTTTTTAAAGAACTCAGTTATGGTAAAGATATACGTGCTGCATAATGATAAAATAATCTAACTTTCAAGTCAAATAATAAAATATATTAATCTATTTATTTTAATAGTTTCTTATACAATAAAAAAGCATTGAATTTTCATAGGACACTTTTAATAAGTCACAGCATGACCAACTCCTTCCTCTTTTCAAGAGTCTGATGGAAGGCCGGCAATTTAATAACAGATATCACTGAGGAAATATGAAAGAATAAGATGAATGGGACAGCTACCAGGAGAGTTGTTTAAACTATCAACCAATATGTCCCCTCTACACTCACACACACATGGTCACACACACATGCACACTAGAAAGGACACGAAAATCCTCTCTGGCCTGTGGGGCAGAAGACAGCTGGAGAGGAAACAAGACCTCAAATTAATTGAAATTTCAATACCCACATGAGGCTATGGCTCCTGTTTGGACAGCATAAACAGAGGCAGAGTAAGTTTGGAGATCTGAGAGCAGAGGAGCTCTGTTCGCTCTTCCTCTCCAGAACTCTGGTACCTCACAGGAGTGACTCACGATCTTATGCAGTGGGAGCTGTAGCGTGACAATGACTGAAGGGGATGCCAGGGGCACAGGGGTTCTGGGACAGTCTTACCTGTCTTCCCACAGCTCTTAAGTGGCATGAGGGAGCTGTCACATTTTTCCGAGCCTCCCTTCCCCAAGAAAGATACAGTACTTAGATTTTTAAAAAGGAGAGAAATGCTAATCTCCAGGATCCCTTTGCCATGAGGCAATACTGGGTAGAAAGTAGTGTGAACTCTATGACTGCTATCATATGAAACCAGACCAAGACTGAAGGCCTCGCTATCATGGGTTCTGGGGCACTCCTCCCATATCCCTTCTCCAGGGCAGATGCACTCATCTCTCAGCTGCTGGGAATACTGGTTGCTGACCAGTATCCACTGGGAATTGCCCTGGCTGTGGGGAATTGCCCCCTGGGTGGGAGCAGCCCACACATAGTCAGTGACTGGCTGATGTAGGGATACAAAAGCCAGCCTGTCTTGCTTCAATTTGGAGCAATTCTAAAGCATTGTTCCAGCTCAAGAGCTCCCCCTGGGATCTAGGATCTGTCACCACATTACAGGCTGGTTTCTCTCTCTCTCCAGTCCTGCCTTCCTTATGCCCTTATTCTCATCTGTAAGATGCATATCTTGCCAACACTTTCCAATAACCCCTCTGTAAGCCTTTTTCCATCTCAGGATGTGAATTCCTTGTAATATAGTTGGTGCTGGGAGTGGTCCTAGGAAGTCAACTGTAAAAAGGGATTTTGGAAATGGGTCATTTGCTGGCTAGCTGGCAATGAGGACCCTAGAACTGTTGGTTGAGCATACGCATGGGGCAAGAGCCCCTCATTATGCTGGACAGGTAACATTGTTCTGATCAGCACTGACACAGCGCCTTGGAGGACATTGCAGGGCCTCTGGCTTGCATTTTGAGAAGCCAGTGGAGGATTTTGAATACAGAAGTGATTTGACCTCACTAATTTACAGGGAATGTAGGGAGAACAGAAACATGTTAAAAGACACCATGGAGAAGCAATCAGCAAAAATCCAGTCTGGCGGAAATCCTACAGGATAAACAATGTTGTTTGATTATGTAAAAATATCTTGAAAGATGGAAGACACTATAAGACAGGTTAGATGCCATAAGTGTGTCTACGCATAGAGCAGCTCAGGAATGTTACCCAAGAAACTGATAACGGATGTGCTGGGACCAGATGTAGGCAGCTGTAATACAGAGTGAGGGGGAAGATTACTTTTTGAAGTATTTTCTTTTTTGCATGTTAACTTCACCACCCTATCCAATTAATTCTATTTTGGTATCAAGTAATTGTACTATTTCTTTGCAAACAATACCAATAAATAAATATATCTTTCAAAAAAGATAGCAATAGACTGGGAAAATCAACATTAATATTCCCAATATGCAAATATTTTCTGCAAGTCAATAAGAAAAAGATGAACAGAGAAATAGGAAAACAGCTATTCATCAATCCATCTCTTTCAAATGGTTTTGATAAATCCCAAGCATGTGCCCAGCACTATTCTACATGCTGGGGTTAGGGTGCTGAAGTAAACAAAGACTCTGCAATCCAGAGGCTACCATTCAGTAATGGTGGGGTGTGCAAGGAAGAAGAGCACATATACAGGCAATTCACAGGAGCAGAAATTCTAATGGTTATAAAGAAATGAAAAATTCTCAACCTCAAAAACAAGTATATACAAAGTGAAACAGGAAGGCATGATTTTAACCCACTGAGTGTCAAAGATTAAGTAGACCTAGAGCATCCATCCACAGTGAAAGTGGGGGAATTGGAACTCCTTTGTAATGTTGAATGGTATGTAAACCAGTGCAAGAGTGAAGGAGCATAATTTGCCTGTGTGTGTTAAAATACAAATTATATATACACTTATAGCCAACAATACTACACTTAGGAAACTTTGGAAATAGTATCAAAAGTCCAGAAAGGCATATTTAGAAGCAGTGTTTATTACAGCATTTTTTTGAAACTGAAAATTTAAAAACAATCTAGATGCTCATCAGTAGATGATAGTTAAATAAATTATCATATATCCATAAGTACAGAATAGTACTATTTCGATGTTAAAAGAATGAAGTAAAGAATGAGGTAATTCTATAGAAATTAACCTGGAAAAAGAAAGTTGCCAAGCAGAATATAGAAATGTTCCCTGCTGGATTTTTAAAAAGCTCTAGCTGTGTGATAAAACTTAATTTGTTAAAAAATAAAATTCTGTAGTGTGTTTTAAACTTTTTTATTTTGGAATAATTATAGAGTCACAGAAAGTTTTTAAACTGTCTTTTAATGTTTTTACTTTTTTTTTTTTTTTTTTTTTTTTTTTTTTTTT